>NW_017307751.1:77120-113643 GCF_000935625.1 Nanorana parkeri
TATATAGATTTATATATAGATCTATATATATATATATATATATATATCCAAATTATACTGATATTGCTACATTTAATGATACTTTATTATACAAAACGTGATAGTAATGTTTTGCATTTTATAACTGATTTGTGGGGTTTCAGCGTTCTCAGATTAAAATGTTATCAATATACAATTATGTATGATAATCTATTGCTCGCTAGTGTGTAAAATATGAATGTATTGAAATGATGAGTGAACAAATATCAATTGTGAAGTCTTGTATGAAAAAGAAAAATATTTAGCGATTTTTTTTCCCTTGATTCACAGGTAGGTGTCACAATTGCTTAGAAAAAAAAGTCAGCAAGCCATCTTCTATCCCCGAGCTAATAAGTAAAACTATCTAAATCCGGATCACATCTTGTGCCACTGTATAAAAGAAGACCCACAGAGCACTATTAAATCAACAGACTTTCCCCTGTTTTTGTTTTTTAAACAATAAAGGAGAGTTCCCTTGGACATATGTGAAAATGATTGGTATAGTAGTTACCCTGATGTATATTGTGACTTTTTTGCAATCTTTTTTTTCTCAGGATATCTTGACTTGATCACTTCATTGCCACGGTATATATTCTATAGGTATGGTAGAATTTATTGTAAAGACTGACTGGAAAGGAAGAACACAAACTTATTTCTAAAATAGCTATACCATAGAGACAGTGCATCTTGAACGATGAACTGGAGTACTTAATATGTGGGGGGAAAGAAAAACAAAACAAACAAAAAAAAAGATTTCATATTTATTTTTGTAAAGATATGAATAAAAAAGCTTCTAGTAATTTATGCAAGTTGTATTGCAATGAGATTTAAAACGTTTTGTAAATAAATTCTGCCTGTTTTTATTTGAAAACAGATGATGATCACTATGGACCTTTTGTTTCTTTGATTGTCAATGAGTATTCTTTAATAATTTATATACTGAACTGTAAATAAACACAGGTTAGACGAAAAATGAATTTGTTAATCGTCATGCTATTACAACCTATGCACAGTCCACACGCAGGCTTTTGCCTAACAGTATTCCCCGCTTAGAAAAGTGTGGAAAATATTTTATTCAAACGGCCAGACAGGTTTCAGGCAGGTTTGTGGCTTTATCATTGTTTCATTATCTTATTGTGTATATGAATAAAGTCTTTAAAAAAAATTCCCTTTAGATTGATGAGCTGTTTAATATAAGCACTGTTTTGCAGGTTCGTTTTTGTTTTCCTTGAGTGTGACCTTATATTTAGCTGTTACCATTTGTGTATACTTGTATTATTATTATGATTATTATTATTACTATTATTATTATCATCACATCATTAATATTGTTAAATTTCAAACACACAACCCACACCCCCTCTTTCCTATCACATTGCCATCCCTATCTTCAGTTCTCATGACTGAATCCACATCATGCACACGGACCAGTGACTAGGTCTGGGTCACTTGCAGGTATGGTATACTTCCTCACCTAGGGAGGAAAGTGATGCTGACACTGTGTGACCACTAAACAAAGAAAGAGGGCATCTCATTCAGCAGTCACTAGATAACTTGCCTTTAGCTTGCTTGGAAAAATAAAATCCTATCTATTCCCCACAAAGATAAATTGAGTGTATATAGCATGTGGTAATAAAACAAGAATAACAGCTTCTTAGAATGCCCTTTAATCAATCATACACTTATTTTTCAAGAGCCTCGTCTATTTCATTCTATGATTAATAACTTCCAGTGTAAGAACATTATTAGATCCCAGCAGGGGAGATCCTGTATGCTTTTAGTTGTTTAGGAATGGTCAGTTGGGGTTTAATATGGGCTGATATTGAGCAATGTATAAAGTCGTGTCTAAACATCTGCCAACTTAGATAGACAGATGAGTGTGAGGGTGGAAAATTGCTGGACCAGTTGATATTGACAAACAGATCTCTCTCCAGTGGCCTTTAGTGCAGTGCAAACGAGTGGCTTCTTGCTCTGTCTTGTTAAAAAGGGCATCTGAAAGTTATCTTCAATACTTCAGCTATCTGTCCAGTACGTGTTCACAGGAAATGAGAAGATTTTTTTTTTGTCCGGAGCCATCAGTGATATCAGTACTGGGAGCAGACAGAAGAATGAATGGACAACTTAGTATGTGTCTAATCCTTAGTCTTGGATGTTTGACTATGTATTTATGCTATACAGGTTGTGACACGGACCTTTCAGGTGCTGCCTTTGAGCCTTTTATTGAGGTGGGTTTCTGTGTAAATAGGTTTAATCTCAGGTGGGATCCCTGGGGATACGATGCAGTTAGAAAGGACTAGGGGCGATTTTCACTCACAAACTGCCTTGCTCCCGTCTAGCTTGAGCTTTCCTTGCTCCCTTCAAATGTCAACATTTGTTCTCATAAAAGACCTATTGTTTCTGTAAGGCTGCTCACTAGCCGGGAACACCTCACCTTGCTATGAAAGAAGACATTTAGCAGGGAGAGCGTTCTTAAACTTTTTAAAAGAGGAGGGGAGACCCTGGGGTACTTAAGAACCAAGCAGAACTAGGCACCGAAAACAGCTCTGATAAAATACAAATTCACGGTTAAAAAAAATAAATAAAAGTAAACACTGGATCATGGACGGCATTCTCATCATTCCATTTTCTCCCTGTGGTTTACAGGACATTTTTTTTTTTACAAATTATAGGAGATTCTTTAACTACATTATAAAGGCTTGGGAGTGAAATCACCTGAATGTATAATGCATAGCTTGCCAATATGTCAATTTGGGGGCATTGCTATGATAAGGTATCAGAGGAATCCAATAACGAGATGTTGATTAAAAAAGGTGTGAAGCATGCGGAGTCTTAATAGTTAATCCACTTCACCTTGAACTGCGCTGGCTCGAGAGGTTCACACATTAGCACTGGTTTTTTTTCCAAAGACAATGACAGTCACTGTTTTAAATCCGCTTTCCTTATGAAAAGGAACCCAACGTGTTTATATAATAAATAGCTTCCCGCCCATGGATTTTGCTGAGGAATTTAACTGCACAATCCCTATCCAACTTTTTTTTTTCTTTACTATCCTACGTGTCAAAACAAACTTATTTTTCCTTAAGTCAGTAACTGATCTGATGCTTGTTACATGGATGACATGGGCTTTTACTGTAGGTTTTTGCCCCATCAGCTCTGTGCAGATTTAGCTACCCATGATCTTCTTTTGAACTCTGGGAACTTGGCAACCATAATATTAAAAGAAATAATAATAAAGATGAATATAATTGCAGCATCCAGGGCAGTGTAGATGTGTACACTCAAGTACTAGCTCTTTATTTGACCAGGTTATTCTGCAAAGGTAAGGAGTACACAGAACCATGCACATCAATCCCAAGTAATGCCAACAGCATGTCCAATGTGCAAACCGCCAGCCAGAAATTACTCTGACCTATGGCCACTGATCAAATCTAACTTCGCTAAGATGAAATGTCATTGGTGGGGTTACAATGCTTTGCACATCACCATTACTTCATGCACAGGGTTAAACTGACGAAACACTGTCAGATTTCGATCTGTCAGATGAACAAAATGTACTGACAACTGTACAGTGTGAGGGTCTAAGCCTTGCATGTTGTATCCAGGCAGATAGGCGCAGTTGCAAATAATCTGACAGATCAAAATCTGCCTGTGTGTGTGCCCAGATTTACTGTCAGTTTCCACAAGTGCCCTGTTGGTTTGACATCGGATTGTGCGCAGAGTTTTTATTTGGAATACATTAAGAAATTCATTTCCACCCAGATCCCATATATTGTGGTATCGCGATAAATAAAGTGTCCAGTGGCTGTTTTGTAAAGATGATCAGAAAAAAAGATCAAGGAAAGAAAGGCACTCACTTGAAACCCAACAATAAGGATAAATATTGACATTTAATTCCGTGAATCTCAGATATTATTTTTACAACCTTTAAAAGTGAGAAGAGGGACGTCCATTTAAACAATGATTGACAATTTGTTGCGTGTATAACACCTTATAAATTATTAATCAGTACTGTCAACAACAATGTGATTATTGCACTCTTTTGAGATGAATGTTTTTTTTTCCAGACAAAATTATGTCACATCACATTGTAATCATGTCACAGATAATTTAATTATGGGTATACTTTGATGATTTTTTTTTTTTAGCCTGTGAAGTATTACATGTAAACGTTGGTTAGTCGGTTTATCGTTGATTATTTCACAAGGAAGCAGAGACTAGCTGAGAATACAGCACTTCTCATGAAGAATTAAGAATGATTAATGCTGGTGGTGCTAGGGTGTATAAAAGACCAGCAGGTTCTAGAGCTATAAAGATGACATCAACAATTACATATTCTGCACAAGATCAAGAGACAGGAGAAAGCAACATTTTAACCTCTGACATCTTTAGGAAAGAAGAAAGGAAAGGTTATGTTTTAGATTATTGCTAATACCCAGCAGATAATTTAGTGGCGGCAGATTAAGATGTACATGAACGTGTTTCTATTGTATCTCCCTGTAATAGTGTGTTCAACTGATTTCAGCACTGAGCAGCACAATGTGGACAAGCTGTAAACAGTAATTGTGTGATAATGGCACCCACATGTAGTCATTTTCTAATCACAAACTACAGAGGCAAGTATGAAAACAAACAACTTAATTACATGGTAACATAAGAGCAGTGACACTAGTGCATCCTGAATCACAAATTCTCCCAGAGAGATCAACACGGAGTGATATGATGCCACTGCCAGAAAACTTAGTACAGGCTGAGTAGGCGTACAATGGGGGTGAGAACTGTTTAGGAACCATAGTGTCTTTCTTTTTTTTTTATAAACACACTACTTATTTGTTACGTTGGGAAAGAAAGGTAGCATTGTCATTAAAGTACGGTACACAGTGAGAATTCATATCAACACATTCATTTGTTTTATAAAGTGTTTTCTCACCCTATTTATGGCAAAACATTCAGGAGAAGATTTTAGATCAGAGGATTGATAGCCAGGTTAACTAGTGTTTAGTTATTTATCGAAGTTTTGGGCGTGATTCCGGTGAGGCACATAACATGCATACGTGTGCTGGAAGCCGAATTATTTCGTTCCCATTATGATTACATCAGGATAGCTTTAAAACGCAGTTGCTAGTCGTTTGATGCTTTCCACTTCGACAATTAAGAGGCTCCCTTTTTACGCCGGGACCAAAGGAATACATTAGCCAGAATAATTGAGGCTGACAGCTCTGACATCACAGAGTGACATTTTTCACACAACTGAAAGTTGTTTGCAGATTATGTACAATTTGTCACATCAAAGAAAACAGAGGCTAAAACACAAACAAAAACAGCTAACATCGCTGCAGCGGGTCAAAAGTACAAACTAATTGGTAACGAATGGCTTGTCAGACTCTCAGCAGACATACCACATCAATAGATCATATAATATAGTATCTATTTCCTTGTTGCCACTTCTTTTGGGAGAGATCTGGTAAAGGGTTAATCCTCCTATATGGAACTTTTCTGTCCCCAGACCGAGAGACACCTGTCTTGTACCTTGGAACTGGAACGTGGGTCACTGATTTCTAGAAGACGGGGCTCTTCTCTTGGGCTACTACTACCTAGGCTCAAGTCTCATTTCCTCTATCCTGACACCAGACCATTGACTCTAAGAAATCCATTAACCGGCTTTTAGTTAATACATTACAACTCCCAGGTGAAATAGTCCCATGCTGTCCAAACTGTAAAACGTTAACTGTCTTTTAATAACCATTAATATATAAAACAGGCTGAAGAATATTTATGCCATTACTGTCGTCTGAGATAATGCGGATCAATGACAAGCTTTTAGCTGTGCTCTCACTCTTTCTGTGTTCAAACCGCTAAGAAATAGCATAGCACAAGGTGTGCATATGGTGTCCTAAAGATAACTCCTCCAAGCTAATTGCTTATCTAGGGCGTTTGGAAATAAAACTTATCATTCAACCAGCCGAAGCCAGAAGAGGAGTTGTATTTGTATAGATAGAAAAAGAAACAGAGCAATGATTAGCGCCTTGGATCTGAAAGGTGTAAAATACCGACTGAATAGGAGGAGTGTATTGAGTAAATTACTCTCATTAGCACTAATCATCTCTCCATTAGACATCACTGGAGTCTGTCTGGGCCTTCTCTTCCTGATCTGCTATGTTTTATGCCATACACATTACATTTCTGTCATGCTTTGCGGTAGAACACAATATCCCCAAAGAGAAAAAAAAATATCCTGACAGCAACCATTAGTTAAAAGTGCAGTGAATAAACCGCTTGCAAAACAGCATCAGGACTAATTAAGATTCTGTTTAGCAGCCCTGCGTGGAATGTTAATGTAGCTTTGACTAACTGGAAGTAAACAAGGGGGAAAAAAGTGCATTTTAAGTGGAATGTAGGGGTGATAACATCTCTCACTTCTTCTGCCCAGGTCTGTTACAAAATCCTAATCTCAAATTTCGAGCTGTGCACGTCGTTTTCACAGCGGATTGGGCCAGCATGGGTGCCTTGGCGTTGAAGTCCTGACTTGAGCCTGACAAAGCCAATACTCTCCAAGGGATAAAGGCTGAATTAGTTCACTATCCCTGCCGCTGAAAGTTTTGCTGGTACCCGTTACTTGGACAAATAGAGGCAGAACTCAGGAGGAAGATTAGTATCTGTTGCTGGCGTCTCAGCATAAATCCCTGAAGGCGTTTTGACCCTTTGAAGTTTCTTCTATTTTGCTTGCACAGAAGTTTACATGATTAAGTCAGGTTTTTACAAGGCTCAACAAGGCGAATTTAATCACTCCATAACATTCAAAAAAAAAAGAAGAGAAAAAAAAAAAACAACAGTTGTCCTGGTAATTTAGCAGTCAAAGACGCAGAAGAAGCTATAATGTGGCAAAGCTGGATGCGAAATGATAAAGCATAACGCTGTTAATTCCAATGACAGACAGCTATTAAAAGTTGGAAAGTCATTATCACCATTATTAAAATGGCAGTAATTATAGGAAGACCTAACTAGGTTTACAAAACACACCGGTGAGAAATATATAGTGCTTCATAATGATGTGGTCATACCGGTACAGGTTTTGAATTCTTGTTAATTACTTTAATTTGTATATGTCACATATAGGCAATTAATATGTGCCATTTGTATTTTGTTTTAGCTATCTTGTAAGGGTTTAAATACTTTACGAGAAACTAATATATCTTTCTATTATCTAATTGTCAGCAGCAACCTCTCATCCCTTATTGACTTTTGCTATCAACTGTATAGGATACAAGTTATATGCTGAATCTTTCTTTCTTTCTTTCTTTCTTTCTTTCTTTCTTTCTTTCTTTCTTTCTTTCTTTCTTTCTTTCTTTCTTTCTACCATCTAATCTCCTACCGGCTATCTGCAATTCTAAATAATATCCCAGGCATCTACATACTTTAATCTCATTGTCTTGACTGTGTCATGTAGATGTCAATCACATGTGCTATGTGAGCAGAGCTGTTGCAGCACATTACTCTGCGAAGGGTCACGTGTGTTATTCTTTCTATGCGGTGCTCTGTTTGACTTCAGTGCAGAATAAATATATCAGAGGAGAGGAGTCCAAGTCTGGTAAACGGTTCCCGCTGTGTAACTTTCCATGAAGTAGGAAACCAGCAGGAAATTAGTATCAGGACTAAAGTGTACCTGGATGTCTCTCTATTTGTATTTATTTTCCCAAATGATGTGCCACTCGAACTCTGGAAAAGTAGGGAATGGATTATACTATTCCCCATACACTGCACATCCGTTAAAAAAAGGATGTTATCCATGGAGTTGTGGGCTTCAAAAAACTAACACTTATCTCAGAAAAAAATCAGCTCGGTACTGGAACTTGCTTTTTTTGTTCTTTCTTTTCTTTCAGACTAGTTGTTCTGCATTTTTCTTCGTTTTGACGTATGTAGCATAATTACTTTAGCCGTAAGCTATAGAACACCTTAATATACATTGCATTAAAAAAATAGTTTGTTAGTTGTCACTCATTTTTCTGTGCACATTAGAACTTTTATTAGGCAGCAATCAAAAGAACTTCATGTAGCAAACTCTAGGAAAGTGATACATTTTCACTTGTTTATAGCTAGACAATGCTGAACATATTTGTATATTTGTAATACTTTTGTGTTTGATACTTTTCCATGTTTTTTTCACATTGTCAGTACTGAATGTAATTACCGAAGTCTTTTATTTTCCTGTTTGAACTGTTGTGAAATATAGACTAATGCAATATTAAACACATGTCATTTACTAATACACTTATGTAGGCATGCACATTTGTTTTTTTTATGTCTTATATGTCTTTTCTTATATGTCTTTTACTTAATATTTTCCTGCCTGTCTCTGCTGGAGATTTTACCACATAAAGAACAATTTGTCTGATGCTTAGGATTAGAGTATAGGGTTTAAGGGACTGTATAAATGCACACTTTTGCATTTTTATTTATCAGGACTAAAATACATTTGTTATTAGTCAAGTGATATGAACCATAGCTTGCTCATTTTTACTTTAACTACTTGTAGACAGGGGTGTTAAACTCCCTTCTTGCCCAGGCCATTTTTCAGTATTCAGTGCTCAGGTACTTTGAGTGACATTTATTCCGTCATGCAATGCTGTACTGAAATTCATTTTATAGAATTTGTTTGGGACAGATAGAGCTTTCTTTTAGTGGTATTTAATCACCACTGGGGTTTTTACTTTTAACTATATGAAAAAAAAAGTACAGAAAATTTTGAAAAAAAACTGTTTTCCCCACATTATGTTGTGAAACATTTATTATTAGCCAATTTTTTGTAAAATATAAAAGATGGGGTCACGTCGGGGAAATAGACACCAAACATGTCAAGCCTTAAAATTGTGTGGCCTTGTGAAATCGCAAAAAAAAAACCATAACCAAAATTGGCCATAGGCGATTATTTAAAAGCTTTTACTACTCATCTATTTAAGGGTCTATTCACAAAGCTGTCGAAGGATTTAGCCGTAGCTTCATCTGATCATTCGGCCCCAGGACCCCTTCGGTTCAGCAGAACCGAAGGGCTTGTGTACGAGCTATTCACTATAGCCCGTACAGCTCCCGAAGTTGGCCGAGCGGCTCAGTCGAGAAACCCGGCTAATCTGTCATTACGATAAGAGCTTAGCGGAGCCGGCTTTGATATCACCGCCGGCTCCGACAAGCTCTCATTGTAATGACAGCTGGTCCCGGCCAATAGAAAACATTCGGGCGTTTATATACAACGGGCGGACGCAAGTAGTTAAACATCGTGTGCAGATGCTTTTAACATGATTGAATAAGTGACGTGAATATTCACACAATTGTTTGAGGGAAAATTCTCAACTCCTTTATTAACCTTCCTGGCGGTATGATTATTCAGGATTTCAGCATCCAAAAGCGGTACATTGTTTTTCATGGAAACTTGTTGTTTTATATTGTAGGCCTGTAATTCTTAGTAAATCTTAGAAGTACAGCAGAGGACGCTGCAGGATCGCAGGGACAAGGTAAGTGTCACTTTTCTGTGCATTCCCGAGTCTGGCTCAGGGTTACTGCTCCTGGTATTGAACATTAACCCCGAGCCAGACTCGGGAATACTGCCAGGGAGGTTAAATGAGCCTAAAAGTGTCTGAAATTAGATAACAAATGCAGTAGTGCTCTGGGAATCCTTTGTTATGTTAGGTTCTTAAGTTTAACAAAGATGGAAAATGTGCTGTAATAACTCACTGTCACACTCTCCTTCTATTAGCATGCTCTTCATACTAAAACACACCAGATTGGTTCCTTGTTTGGCCCCTCCCCCATGCTCTGCAACACAGAGACTACAAGAGGATTATTTCAAGCCAAAGTACTTGCACTGCTTCTATTAAAATATATTTAATGATTTTTTAATGATTACAAAGCTGCATTAATATTTGTCTTTTATATCTGTCTGGAGCTTTGCTTTAAGGTTTCCATACAGCCAATATGATGTTTTTAAATGTATTAGACTGCGCATAAATATGCACATTCAGATTATTGTGGTGTGCATATTCTAATTCTATAAAGCAATGAGGAGAGAGGCAGGAATACATTTCTGAGACTTGATTATCTCAGGGGAACCTCAACAACAATTGACAAAGTTATCCAACAAGATCAATTGTGATTTCCCTGAGATTAGTTGGCAAGAGTTGTTTAGTTGAATCAGAAAGATTATTGCCCAATCTAGTCAAAATCGGCTGCATCAAGCATCAAGAAATGTATACTAGATCACCACCTATATTACAGATGGGCTATATCTCTGTAAGGGGTAGAAATTAAAAAAAATATTCACATTTATAAAACATATCTAGTATTGTTTTGTTAATTGCAGTTTTTTTTCTCATTAGGTTAGATTATAATTAAAGTGAATATGTAAATGTTCTGTACATGTAGATAGTTTCCACTATATAAACATTTAAAACTATAGAGAAACAATGCATGTCATATACTGAAAGTATATCTCAGCATCAAAAGAATAACTTAATATATTGCATCTTACCAATCATTACACGGGCTGTCTGCATTCATGTTCTTATTTCAGGCCGTTTCCCTTCCTTTTCATCTAATCCTGAAAAAAACACTTCCTGCCCCTGGTTGGCCGCACACTGTATCTATGGGATGATCCACGCTTTTCACACAGGCTGGGCTTTAAACATGTCTGCCTTTGTTTATCTCCATTAAATTTGGTGGGGGTAATGGGATTAGTTGTTTACATAAGAGAAATAACACTGTTTTTGCTTCCAGTTCAGCTCACAGAAAGTGGCAAGGATGCTAAATTCCATGCAAAATCAACAGGTAAATTCTGTACTTGTTGAAAATGTTATTCCTGAAAAAAAAAGAAAACTAATAAACCACATATAAGGTCTGGTAAGCTGCAATACATCAAATGTTTGATGTTGGGTTTAGATATCTTTTAACATAAGCAAAATTACATTTTATTTATTTGGTTTTAAATTTTCTATTATAATTATGAAGGTAAGATATCCATTTTAAGATGCATTTCAGTTATTTAAAAACCCTTGTAACATTTCTTTAAAATCTAGTTTTTTATATGTCCACCAAGCCTCAGTCACTTGCAACTTCTGTCTTTTATCTCCCAAAACTCTGTGATTTATTTGACATCCCTACTTTTTCACATCTTTTCCATCCTTCAGTTTTCCTCCTCAACCCCTCTCCAAATCCCTTAATGTGAATAAGGGAATCAAGAGTTTTTTCTTGATTGGACCAGGGGTGTTTAGCAAGAATAAAACTATGGGGTCTATTCACTAAGCTGCCGTAGGCAGCCGAGTGTATGACTGAACTGAAGTGAGTCGAACGCTGTTCGGCTATTCACTTCAGGCTGGTATAGCTGATTTCAGCCGTATATCGGCTGAAATCAGCCGTACACAACATCCTAAGTGGATAATATCAGCAAAGGAGCAGTGTGTAGACCTTGGGGGTTTGAACTGGGCGGGATCCACGCTTTATCTCTCAGCCAAGGCCAACATATAGAGTGAAAGCGTTTATTACACCTCGATGGCTGGGGGGAGGCCTAGAAGGTCTAGAAAACAGTCACAGAAGCAAAGGCCCGAGACCCGGAAATCCAAGATGGCTGCAACATCATCTCCCTCTTCTATACAACAGATGCAGTCACGAGTAAGGCACAGCGATGTGGAGGATTCTTCAGACTCAATGCGCCGGACTCCAATGAGTACAGATTCCCCGGATCAAAAATCACCTGCTTCTACTGTGTCCTTAATTGAACACACAATAGAGGAGATATTGTCCAACCAGAGGGGTTTCCCAGCCGATTATAATCCCCTGCATGTACCGCAGGGGGATTATGCTGCAGGAGCTAGGGCTGAGGATCATCCCCTGATTGCCAAACTTTCAGATCTTTTTGACAAGGGGCTAGCTCGCACTGCAAAAGCGGACATACAGGAATTGGGTACTCGGAATTGGGTACTCGGATTGATGCTATTGAGCAAAAAGTAGATGCTACGGTCGCTCGCATCAATAAAAATACAGACCGCATCCAAACTGTACAAACTCAATTAGACGAAGCTTTGGCTAAAATCGATGATTTCGAAAATTGGTCTCGAAGAGGCAATTTCTGGATTAGAGGATTAGCCGAATGTATTACTGACCTGGACGCAGCGGTCCGATTATTTTTAAAAGATACTCTGCCGGACATTCCAGATCATAAGCTTGAATTAGACAGGGTCCACAGGGCGCTTGCTGCCCCCCGCCCTGATGGCCCAGCTCGGGATATCCTTGTTAAACCACACTATTATCAGACCAAAGAAATGTTGATGGTGAAAGTCCAGAACATTCCTGACCTGCAGATGGCATCTCATCCAATACAAATCTTTGCAGATATCTCCCCTGTTACTATCCAGAAGAGGAGAACCCTGAAACCCCTTCTTCAAATGCTGTCGAAACACGCTATTAGGTATAGATGGGCTTTTCCTCTACGAGTTCATTTAAAAAAAAAGAACAAGCCTTATTCTTTTTCTACTCTCGTAGAGGGCGAAGAGCTGCTTATACAACTGGGGTTATATGTAACAGAGCCCTCACAACTGGGCAGGAGCCCTTCACAAGCTTTTATGAACAGAAGAACTATCAATGTCCCGTTACTGCCACTTTGGGAGCAATCACGTCCACACCCTTCAGCTCCTATTGCTTCAAGCTGATAGGAACTAGGGGGGTAAGACTGGCCAGGGGGGCCTCAATTGATAACTACAAGTCCTCATGGGGGACAGTTGATATCTCATATTAGGAAATGATCAAATTGTCGTATTTATATAATTTTTAATGAGGTTGGTTAGATGGTGTTATGTGTATTTTATATTATAATATGGTTTGATTGATGACTATGGGCTCACAACTCTCCTGGGCTATATCCCACCCTCTCGGGGTCCCATACCAGGGAGCGTTCCCCTATTATGTTGGGTGAAGTCGAGTGGATGTTAGTGTAAGTTCTTGGGACCTGATTCATTGGTTTATAGGTAGATCCTAGTGAGATATGGTAGTTATGGATTAGCAATAAATGGGCACAGTCGGGGGAGTAAGGGGGGCACAAGGTGATTTTAGGGGTAAAGCACTAGGCAGTGTGGGATTAAACTTATATTTATTAAATAATTTTTTAGGGATTTAAATTTTGTCTGCAATAAGATAGGAATTAGATATATCTTTATACGGAATTGGGGTCTGAAGGGGGATTTCACATGTATTTAAAGGGGTTTTGATAAATTACTGATATAGCTACATAGGGTTAAAGAGGATACAGTATTTAAATTAAAGATCACTATTTGTTATGGACTAATATAAATTAATGTTTGTTATGCAATTAATTATTTTAGATGGACCACGTTTGATTGAATACTAAATAATGAATAATTAATGATTATGAATTGAGTATCACAAGTTTCCCTTCTGATGGAGCGTTGACTCTGAGAAAGGGAAATAAGTTTATTTTTAATTAAATTTAATTTGAGGTTTTTGGCTAGAAGGTGCTTATTTATACTCCATATAGGACCTTAAATTGATGGATGTCTGAGAGGGTCATAGGTCCTTAGCTGAGGATCTTGCTCCACTGGGATCTTGCGCCCATAGGGAGGTTTCCCTGTTTGGTGGACCCAGTTGAGAGGAGGTTCCGGACCCAGGAGTAAATAAAGGAGCCGTAGTGTTAATTCAAATCTTCTTGTTTGGGATGAAAGTGCACTTTTAGGGGGGGCACAAGGAGAGGTGGGAAGTAATTACTATGAACTGGGGGATTTTGCTGGGAGGTTCTTAAATAATTTTTGTGCACAGATTTTATGTATTTAATATTTGGGGGGTTAATAGGAACTTTGAGGAATTAAGGATTAGATGATTGGATGAAATAAGGGATACCTACAATCACTGGATTGTGATGGGGAGGAAAAAAAAGGGGAAGTTATTTTTTTTTTTTCCTTTTCGTCTTTTTCCTCCATGGGGATTGAGATAATGCACCTGGTAAATTAAGCATGATCACTTGTTTAAAGATATTCATATTTCGGAATTATCTGATTGATGAGTTCAATCGAGTCACTTATTATTTATAGTTCACTGGGTTATATTTCTTAAGAGATATTAAAATTGGGTAGTTAGTTAAGTGATGCTGGTACTTAGGACTCGCTCCCTAGCTGTATTAATCAGATTATAAGTGGAGTCCTTAGAATATATTGAACAGTGAGAAATATCAGCCGCTTATTTGGTTTGTTGGTTTTGGATAGAATATTCCGGGGCGGGGTTAGGCCTAACCATAGGGGGTTACCCCTGCTCGTGTCAAGCGAGCTGCCCGCAAGGGGCAGACTGTAAATTGTATTCGGATAGGGTACTAAGGTACCCTGGGTGTTGTTTTATATTTAGTTTTTTATGTTTACTGTTTTATGTAAATGTAGTAATTAGTTGTTGTTCTTTAATTTGTTTGTACCTTTTATGTTTTGTTTTTCATCTCTTGTTGGTGCGGTCGGGGTTGAGCTGGTTATTTAGGCATTACATGCTTTGCTTCCTTGGGAATTTCCGGGTAATAGAGATTCAGGTTCTGGATCGACTTCGACTAAGTAGTTAGGGCCTACTGGGGGGTTTGAAAGGCAACATGCAACAACTTAGATATGATGCCTCCTGGTGGACTTGACATTCGCATAGCTACACATAATGTTCGAGGCCTTAACCCGCCGGTTAAACGACGAGTGGCCTTTAATCATCATTCCTCCCAAAAAATTGATGTGCTCTTCCTTCAGGAAATGCATTTTCCTAACAGTTATAACCCACCTTTTTTGCATAAATACTACACACAATATTATCTTGCTAATGCGGCTGACAAGTCCAAAGGGGTGGCTATTTTATTTGCTAGACTGGTCCCGTTCAAGCTACAATTGGAACTTAAGGATCCTAGAGGACGCTATTTGCTATTGAGGGGTTTAATTGGGGACCACCTGTTCACATTTATTTCTTATTACGCACCTAATTCTGCTCAAATAACTTTTTTTTCTCAACTCTTTATTACTCTTGACCCCCATATTAAGGGCACAGTGATACTAGCTGGAGATTCGAATTTAGCTTTAGATCTCAATATAGATAGATCGCATTCCTCGGGTATGAGACTGAAATATCCTCCTAAACGTGGATTGAAGTTGGCAAAGCTCCTTCACTCACACCAATTAGTAGATGTATGGCGTGAATGTAACCCTTCTGTCAGGGATTACACTCACTTTTCACAGGTCCATTCCACTTATGCACGCATAGATCACATTTTTGCTTCCCCTCGGATGCTAGTTGGTATCAGCTCCGTTAAAATTAGAGTGATTCCTTGGTCGGACCACTCGAATCCCTGTTCTTAGCGATTGGCAAAGGCGAGCCCCTGAGTCCGCATATGAATGAAGCGTTTTTAAGTCTAATCCCTAAACCCAATAAAGATCCGGGGGAAGTGGCCAACTATAGGCCGATATCTTTAATCAATAATGATCTTAAATTGCTTACGAAAGTTCTAGCTTGTAGACTTAACTCATTTTTGGCCACTTATATCCACAAAGATCAAGTGGGATTTATCAGGGGCAGACAGGGGCCAGACCAAATTCGTAGAGCAATTGACATAATATCTTCATTGAAGTCGGGATGGGGGGGGGAACTCCGGGTGTTACTGGGCTACTGCTATCTATCAACCTGCAAAAAGCTTTTGATTCAATATATTCAATATCCTGGACCTATCTCTTCACACTTTTAGAGAAGTAGGGTTTTGGCCCGGAGTTTATTCGATTGCTTCGGAATTTATATTCCCTGCCCTCAGCCACCATCAAAATGCAGGGATTCAAATCAGTCCCTATTCCTATCCACAAAGGTACCAGACAGGGATGACCCTATCACCCTTATTATTTGCATTAGCTATTGAACCCCTGGCTATATCCATACGGGAGAATCCTAATATCAAAGGGTGCTATTGTGGACCCTGAGAGCATAAATGTGCTCTCTTTGCAGACGACTTATTGTTGTTTATTACCCATCCACTGATTACTTTGCCTAATGTAATGTCTTCTTTGGATGTATTTGCGAGAGTGTCGGGGCTCCATATAAATACAGCAAAGGGTTCTATTCACGAAGCTGCCGAAGGATCTATTCACTTCGGCCGATCCTTCGGCTAGCTTCGGCCCCAGGACCCCTTCGGTTAAGTAGAACTGAGGGGGTGCTGTACGGGCTATTCACAATAGCCCGTACAGCTCCCGAAATCTTATGTACTCAGGAGTATCACCCCTATGTTATAGAGGATGTGAGCTGGGGGGCACAATGTACCATGTGTGGTGGATGTGCCCTCGCATCCGGAGATTCTGGGGAAGAGTTTTCAATCTAATTGTCCTGGTTACGGGGGTGCGGGTTCCAAGGGATCCAGAGTATGCCTTCCTAAATGAGGCCATCCCTGGGGCCACTAGACAACACAAACGATTGATAGCCTTTATGCTTCTGGCAACGAAGGTTACAATCGCTAAAGCCTGGAAGACACCTAAGGTGTCTCTGAGGCAAGTAAAGACCAAGCTGTCATGGATTATGGTCCATGAAAAATTAGCGAGTATCCTTTCGGATAAAGTTGCACAGTTTGAGCTTGTCTGGGAGCCCTGGTTGACATATATAGGCCCCGAAATAACATGAGAAGGAAGGATTGAATTGGGACCTCAGCCCACCACAATCAAACTAAAAATTCATTTTTTCTAATTAATTGGGATCTCAGCCCACCAAGACTGAACTAAAAATTATTTTTTCTCTTTTTTTTTTCTTTTCTTCTTTTTCTTTCCTCTTTCTTCTTTTTGTTTTATGGTTATTTGTCTTTTTTGTGGGTCTCTTTGCTTCTCATGTATGTAGCCTGACTCCATTAAAGTTGCTTTTTTAGTACACCACATTAGTAATGACCCGTGCATTAGTCTTGAGGGTTGGAAGGGAGGTTTATAGTTGCGTATCCTCAGGCTTCTTAGACTCCAAAATAAATGTATGGGAAATATACGGCTCCAGAATAAGATAGTTTTTAGTATATCAAAAGGTAACAATTTTATAATTATATCTTATGGGCACTAATATACGACATGAATAGAAAGAGAAATAAGCTGGGCTAGAAATGCTATACTTCCTTGTGAAGGTTTGATACTATATTGTGTAATGATGTAATGTTGTGTAATTTGTTGAATGAAAAAAAAATAAAAAATTTGAAAGTAAAAAGACATCACTCTTCATGATTAAAAAGATTGAAGTTAGGAGAAGTTAACCTCTTTTTTTCTATGTGAGCAGAAGTCCATACTGTAATTTGTTAAATTAACTATTCATAATATAATAACTGTAACAACACGTTGTCTTCTTTTGATGTTGTTTGGATTTATTTGAGCTTTGTAGTAAATATGTATGGGATCAAATGAAGCTTTAAGGGTTTTTTCATGAAGCTAGCCGAATCATCAGCTGTAGCTCCGGAGCCCTTAGGTTCAGTCAAACTGAAGGGCTGCTGTAAGGGCCTCGCAAATGACAGCTGTAATGACAGATCAGCGTCCCCAAATGACCTGGGGATGCTGAACTGTCATTAAACAATGAGTTTTTTTTATTTAAAAAAAATATTTTTTTCTTTATTTTATAAATGTATTATTTATTTACATTTAAAAAAAATTCTACTTAAAAAAAAACACGTTTTCCATTGATTTCCTATTCTGCTCGGTACCACAGAGGTAACAAGCAGGATAGCCTAGCCGAAATGCCGCTCGGCAGCATTCGGCTATTCACTCACTGCCGTTGGGCCCCTATGTGGGCTGCCCGAGCTTCGGCTCAGCCAATCCCGATGTTGGATCGGCTGAGTCGAAGTCCTTCTGCACTGCGACTCAGCCGAACATGCAGGTCTGATTTCAACCAATGTATGGCTAAAATAAGCCGTACAAGCCTGAAGTGAATCGCCGAACAGAGTTCGGCTCAATTCACTTCAGCCGGGTTATTCACTCGGCAGCCTTCAGCAGCCTTGTGAAAAACCCTGTTAGTAATCCACCAGGACAGGATGCTAGCAATATACTTGGCCCATAGTGGCAGGTAAAGTGCATGTCAGATTCCTACATTTTCCTCTCAGGGGCACCAGAGCAGCCTTTCAGCACTAGCTTGATGTTATAGAAGGAAGGGTTATCACTGTTTTCTTTGAGTCCCTTCCACTTAAAGTGATCTCAAACCCTTACTTTTAGAAGCAATTTTAGATGCCGCTTTAACCACTTTGGAACTGGGGCATTTTTTCAATTTTTTACACATTAGTAGTTACAATTTCTATGCTGCACAATATTTGTGCAAATGTTTATTACATTTTTAAGAAGAAAGAAGCCTAAAATGCATTTTAGCGCATAGAGACACAATATAAAACCCAATTTTTTGGTAAAGTGTAAACAAAAAAGTATGGCCCTTAAGTGGTCAAACACTTACTTGGTATGCCTCTTCTTCATGTATGAACGCTTGCCTTTCCTCCAGTTTTATCCTGCTCCATTTTCCAGTTTTAGGGTGGCATCTTTCACTTGTAGGGACTTATGGAGTTACTTTATTGTGCAAAAAGAACTAAATGCCAATGTGAGGACACTGCCTGCACCAAAAAAAAACACCAATACTCCTGTGGCAGCACTATTACTTACACAGCAGTGCAGGCAACATCCTGACATCAGGCAAATTACATCAATGAAAAGGCGCAGTATATGAGGGGACTTGTAATTATGTTTAGAGAACATGCTTCCAAACCTGAAGCAAGTGTTACTGTAAGAGAGAAAGACAGAGGATGCAGATGTATACAGATACTTATTTAAGGGTCACCATGCATGCTACAATTTTTATGCAGTCAATTTTAGATTTACCAAAATGATGTAATAGGAGGACCTACCTAATTTATCCAATCAATTTGTATCCAATCAGGCAGGCACTTATACTACAAAGTTTTGGAAAATCTAAAGGAGATTGTACAATCAGATTGTAAGGTGTGTGGTGAGTTTAAGTCTTTTGTCATTATGACGCTTTAGTACTACTTTAAAGTAGTCCTAATTTCTGTATATAAAAACGTCCCCTCAGTGTAAAATTATTTAGTCTAAACAAAAATTGCCTTTTTAATGCTCTTTAACTGTTCCTTTTAAAATGTTTTCATTATCTTAGCAGCTTGTGCTGCACTTCCAAACAACTTTTGGTTGGAGAGCATGCACACAATTACTTCCCAGTGCCCTGCCTGCAAGACAACATGTCCCATGAATACTTGTGCATAAGTCTTTAAAGGCACATGCACACATTATTTTTATTGAGTTTATGCTGGTCTCATCTTACCGCATTAGAGAACCAGCAGAAAAGGAAGTAAAAATAAGTTTATTTATTTTACACAGAGCAGCAGCACATTGCTGTGTAATCCTGGGGGGGGGGGCATGCTGTGGTGAATCCACAGGGGATGGCTAGTAAAATTAGCCACTGATAAAATTGATGTCATCAAAAAATCCTGTAATAAAAGAAAGACATTATAAACAAAAAATTAAGGTACAAGACAACTTGTAAGTAAGGCTATGTCATATGCACTTTAATGAAATGGGTTTATCAAGACATTAAAATGTTGTTCACTTGATCATGGCCATATGGTATGGTGTAAGTATAGTAGAGAACTTCTTGTACAATAGTGCTGTTGTATAATACTGTACACATTAAGTTCGACAGGAGGAAGACTGTTTTCATTCAAACTATTCAACCCAAAAACCCCCTCACTTCCTGGAGGTGCCGGTGATGTCACCATTCTAACCCTAAAACCCCACCGGAATGCGCTCTTGCAATGGGCTGGCGTGTATTCTCAAGGGATTATGTAAGAATGTATCCAAAATCTAATTTAAAGATTTTATACCCATATTAAAACATGTGTAATACGCCGGTTTAAGATTTCTCTTAATATTCCAGCTGCTGTTTGCCAATAAGAGGGCATTGAACACACTTGTAAATGCCAAGATTTTGCAGTGATTTTACTAACTGACAAATTACATACATTCTTGCCAATTCATTGATGCAGAAACATGTAACACTTCTTTGTAAATATTAGGCTTGGATTTCAGATTTATGATAATGACAATTGTAATTTGCCATTGTGCAACAGAAAAAGGCTAACAATGCTCACTGATCTTTCATTAACCGACATAACAAAGTTGCAGGAACATAAACTTGGCATGGAAAAACAGGAGGTGGAAAAAGTAATGGCATCATGTTTGAGGTAACCAAATCACTACAAAAACAGTTAGTATTATGTGTACAAATGTGATTTGATAATTGCCACATTGATAGATACATTTATAAAAGAACTGTCTCAAAAATAGAAGATAACAAGCATACATTAGCAGATATGAATGATTGGCACCTGATGACCTTATTTTAAAATTGTTCCCCTTTACACATTGAATAATGTACCCTGTAAAACAGGTACCATACTATGGCCTTTATCACCTCTTTTAGTTGCTTAATGTTGCTTTGAAAACTTGCCTGTCAAAGTGATAATGAAGCATAATGAAGAATCACACGTTGAAGCTCAGCTACAGGGTCAAGCAGACAGTGGACAAGATATAAATACCACATAAATATGGCCAATCAGCATCTCTGTGACAAAGTATAAAACTGAACATCATGAGGCTGTATGGGTAGGATTGGTATGTGGAAACTGCAGTGATTCAGGGCCAAGTTACAATATAACCTGATGTAAGGAAGACAAAACCAGGCAACCTGAGAATAGCAAAAAAGGAGAAAGGTATTTTTTTCTGCATTTGTCTGATTTACATGTGGTTATATCTTGCGAAAGCTAAAAGATGCCTTTAACATATCTGTTGTCTACTGTTAAGCATGTTAAAGTATATGTTATTGTACAGGCAGTTGTCACATGTATAATGAGCAAGGAATGTAAAGCTAACTTTCAGGACCAGGTGCACCATGCATTGCAAATCCAGTTCCCTTATGATTCTGCAACATTCTAGGATGACAAAGACCCAGTGGACACTGCTGAACAAATGTAGGGTTTTTTTTAGAACACCGATATAAAGTCAAATCCCTTACATGGCCTTCCTATTTACCATATCATAACATAATTTTATAATTTTGGGAAGTTCTAAAATGTAGAAAATGGAGTTGATTTTGAACATCTTTATTAATCTAAAGATGATCATAGATATCAGATTTTAGTCAGATGTGCATAGACATGATCTAGCCACTCAAAGATCTTTCTTATGAGAGATCATCCTATAAACATGCTTGTTCGAAACATGTGGAGGATTGTGTGGGTTGGAAAGAGCAATAAGACAATGCTGGTTTGCTTTAGTGGAAAACAATACAAATTGGATAGAAAAATACAGTCTGATTGACTAGACTACTAGATAGCTGTGGAGTTGTCTGTAATGCCCACATACATTCAACTGTTTCCTGAACTGACCATAACTAACTAGATCAGATTTGTAGGAACAATGATAATGGAGGCTTTTCATCTTGAAGAATTGTGTAAAGGCCCCCTAGACACAGTTAAGGGCTGAATTGTGTGTGCGTGTGCATGTCTGTCTTTCAACATATATATCAATCTTCCTTCTCTATGTTTGTCTTTTAATAAATGTGATAGTGTTTGAGGACTAATATTCAGTTGTATGATTTATTCAAAATGCTTGTTCTTTTAAAGCACCTAATTATCATTGTTTTTTTACTATTTAGGATGTGCATTTCACTGTTTATTGCATTTGGAAAACAATTTTGACTGAGGCACTGATAAAATACATGTCCTCTCTTTTTCAGAATATATAATATTTTGCATTCATAATTATATCAGAATCCTGTTTAATGATGCCATGGCAGGCAGTGGCTTCCACCAAGCTGTCAGTTCCATCCTTTTGTTTCTCTATATTTGAATTTTTTAACATATTAATAAATGTTTTGCAATACAGGAAATTCAGTTGGGAGATGCTGAGTTTGTATTTTTGAAGATTGTTTATGCTTTCAAATTGAATTAATAAGGTCCTTAAGTGTACAATGTTTGTAGATTCATTTACATGATGTGGATTAACTTTGATCCAGAGAAAAAGGCAGAAAAATAAAGTTTTACTCATAAGCAGAATCTTTATATTAATATACATATTTAAATAAAATATCTAGCTAGCTAGCTATCTGTTTATTTACCTATCTATCTATTTTTAAAAAAGAACACCATTAAAACATGCACTTGCTTGCTTTGTGATCTCCTCAAAGGATATGTGACTCACTTGGAGCCTGATGTAGCTTTCAGGGCAGTCATATTTCAATGCATCCACCCAGGAATATTAGTCTTATTTCATTTAATCAGTGAATCCTAATGACTAAAAATTTGCTTCATTAAAGGCACTCAGTTATTCTGGCCAGCTGTTTTCTGACAGTTGGCTGAGGACAAGTTAGAGGAAGACAGGCAATTCAATCCACAGCATCTTTCTTTGTGTTTTATATATTTTCTACATAATTATACTTTGAAAGGGTTTTCAAAAAGAATTCAAGTAGAGAGAATTCAATAATTTTTTTTATTTTAGGGTAACATTGGATATGATTTACAAAAGAATAGGCCTGTGTGCTGGCAAGCAAACTGTAGCCTCACAAAATTTACTATACGTCCTCAATACATGCAGGCTTAAGTGTATATGCAGTGTAAATATACATAATTTACTAACAAAGGTAGTTTACTATGGAATATAAGCTTCAGCTTCCAAATGTATTCTGGCTAAGCCATGGCGTTTCTATAATACAAATCTGATTTCCTCTAATGTTTTTAAATCTAAATGCTGTTAGCATTCTAATACACATATCATGAAGGAATTAAACCACATCAGGTGTGCATGCTTTCATTAAAGGAGGAAAATACCCTTATTTGTAATAATCCTAATTCAACTGGGGGGAAGATTTGTATAGTGTATGAGTGTAACGTGGTGTACATGCATAAAAACCCTAGCCAGCTGAATGTATACACTTCTGCTTAGAATAGAGATTCCAGTAATAAATACATTACCCACCTTTTTTCCTATGACAGCAAAGAATATGGATTTTTGCTTGGCGCATAGGCAATTTATTGCTTATTTAGAATTTTAACTCAATTTTAAGTTGCACAACCTTATAGGAAGGCACAAGGCAAAAAGACCTTTAGTAAACAGCTTTAGTAAATCAACCACATTGTATTTCATGTTTGGAGCTGAACTTATAAAGGGAAACTATTATGGTTTTGTGTAGAATACTTGCGTTTCAAATAAACATTTAATTAATTGCAAAAGATTCCCTAAGAACTATAGGTTAGCTAAAGACACAGCACAAGAGCAATCAACCCCTTATAGGCATATATAGTTTTCATTGATAATCTATTTTAAATCACTCACGATGGAAGGTAAAATATAATATATAATAAGTTATTAAAATGTTTAACATTTCAAAAGACCATGCAGCCAGTAAAATTAGGAGAGAAGTGGGAGCCCCAGGGTAACTAAAGAAATACATAACAAAAGATAGCACAAAAGACCTCCATAATGTAGTAAATTATTAGGAACTTTAATTAAATAAACTGAATTGTACTTACCAGAAAACAATTCCCAGAGCCCAGTAAAGCATTCGCAGCATATGCTGATGGAAAAGTAACAAGTCTTACAGTCTTTACCTCATGCCCTGCCCACAGGCAGAGGGAACAGACTACTACCACAGAGAAAGAATGCTAAAGCAGCAAGGGGTCAGGAAACTGGGAATAAGTTACCCCTGGTCTCACTTGTTACAATAAGTGGGCAACAAAGTGGCAATTGTTACAAAATGTGAACAAAAATTGAAAATGAAGAGAATACATTAAAAAATGGGCAATTGTGACAATACGTGGGCAACAAACTGGCAAGCATTCCAATATGCTGTCCACAAACGGAAAATCATAACAATATTCAGTCATCAAGCAGCGATCATCACAATATGTGGCCAAAACATGGGCAATCATGACAACACACAGGCAAGAAATAGTCAATCATGACAATACACACAGGCGGCAAACGTTAAAAAAAAGCATGCACAAGGGGGAATGACAATATGTGGGCAGAAAACAGGCAGTTGTTACAACATGCTGTCATCAAATGGTGAATCATGACAATATGTGGGCAAGCAACAGACAATATACAGGCAACAAATGGGCAATCGTGACAATACATGTGCAGGAAATGCACAATAGTGACAACACATGGAAAACAAATGGCAATGAAGACAATACACAAGGAGGAAAAAGGCAGTTGTGATAAGGGCAAAAACATACAATACTGACAAAATGTGTTTAACAAATGACCAATGGTTACAATATCCGGACAAGAAATAGGCAGTTGTTACAACATGTGGACAAAAAACAGGCAATGGCAGCAATATGCAGACAACAATCAAACAGTTGTTACAATACACAATGTTCTTTGCAATAGACATGTAAGCTGGGAAAAAAATAGTTTTGTTTCATTTTGGATATTTAGTTTTTTTATTTTTCGGGATTCGGGTCTGAAAGTCAATTCGTTTCAGCATACGGATTGGGATGAATCCAAATCTTCGTTCATTTGTGATAAGTTAAATGATCATTACGAATGACAATTTTTTGCTGAAAAGTGACATGAAATGTTAACTTTGTTTCTTTTTAATTTCTTTTTAATTTTTGACACTCGACAGAAACAAAACAAACAGCGTGGGGTCCCCCCCAATTCATACCAAACCCTTTTATGTCTGGTAGGAATGTTAGGGGGACCCCTGATGTAAAAGAAATCCAAAAAAATGCGTGCGGTATTAATCCTGGACAATTAATACCAGACCCTTTAGGTCAGGCAGGAGTTTTAAAGGGAAACCCAATGCCAAAAAAATTAAAAAGAAACAAAACGTGTGGTCCCCCTAAAATCCCTTACCAGACTCTTAATCCAGGCAGCAGCCTGGCAGTGCAGGAAATGGGGGGATGAGCGAGTGGCCCTCCTCCCTCCACCATACCAGGCTACATGCCCTCGGCAATGGAAGAGAGATTTTCCATGGCAGGACCCCCTGGAAAAGCACCTGCGGGTCTATTCACTCAGCTGCCATAGGCAGCTGAGTGAATGACCGACCTGTAGTGAAGTGAGCCGAACACTGTTCGGCTATTCACTTCAGGCTGGTACGGCTGATTTCATCGGCTTGCTTCGCATGGCTTCGGGTCGGCCGAACATGCTTAGCCGACCCGAAGTGCAGAATGAGTTCGACTCAGCGGATCCAACATTTGGATCGGCTGAACCGAACCTCCGGCAGGTCCTACAAGTCCTACAAAGTCATTCCAGCATTGGCTGACAAATGAAAAAAAACAAAAAACTCCCCTATGCAATTTTTATATCAGGCAGTGGGCATAAATAAAAAAAAGCCTGCTTTTGGCTATTTAAAATTAAAATAGCCAATAGCAGGCTGGTTAATGCTCCACCCACTGCCTAATGTTAGTCACAGAGCAACAGACCTGAGAGAGAACTTTCTTTCTCAGGTCCACTCCTCTGCAGTAGCAATAGCCCTTCTGCTATTGGCTATTTTAAATGGCAAGCTGGCTATTGCTCCACCCACTGCCTTCTGTCAATCAGCAGAGGAGCGGACCTGAAAGTGAACTTTCTCTCTCAGGTCTGCTCCTCTGCTGATTGACATCAGGCAGGGGGTGGAGCAATAGCCAGCTTGCTTTTGGCTATTGCACTTTAAAATAGCCAATAGCAGAATGGCTGCCTCCTACTGCCTTTTGTCAGTCCGCAGAGGAGAGGACCTGAGAGAGTACGTTTTCTTTCAGGGCCGTTCCTCTGCTGATTGAAAGAAGACAGTGGGCAGAGCAATAGCCAGCCTGCTATTGGCTATTACTATTTCAAATAGCCGATATTTTACTATGTCTTTGATTTCCCTTATTTCTAAAGAATCAGATAGAATCCAGGACCTAGTTTCTAAGCTCATTTGCTGGTTAAGCAATTTCTTATCATCTTATCCTAATCTTTTGGCTATGGACATATATGATGACAAAGATAGAAAACATTTTTACAGGGTTATTCACAAAAGGTTGAACAGTTTGGAGAAAGCAGGAGAACTGAACAATCTAGGCCAACATAGCTGAACTGGAAAGTGAGATGAATTGGAGAACTTTTCCAAATCAGCTATTTTGGCCTAGATTGTTCACTTCTCCTGCCTTCTCCAAACTCTTCACCCTTTTGTGAATAACCCTGTTAGTCTTTCTAGTTTGGGGGAGCAGAGTAGCAGGACAAACAATTTCGGTGCATAATGTTACTGACAAGCTCTGCTCCCAAATAAGTAATATAACCCCAAAACATTACATACAGACTCTTTAGTGAGCACCATCCATATGTATGAAAAAGTTTACTCAATTTACCGTAATATGAGTTCTATGAAATTCCCTGCAGTTTTATAGAGTCAGCAAAAGTAAAGCAGGAATGCCCTTCCTGAAACATGTCATCTGTGGCTTCCTTTTCTCTGCTTCATGATCCTTAATCACAATGGCAGCTTTCAAAGGCAGCAAGGAAAGTGCTCCAGCATAACAAGCAGATGAATTCTAGTATTCGTATCAATAGATTACAGGCAAGAGGGAGCAGGGAGGCACAGCAATGTCTAGATGAAAAACAGAAGTGCTAAGTAAAAAAGTCAAGGTTTGATATTGAATTATACTGAAAGTTAATATTAAAGTGTGAGTACTGAGGAGTGTTGTTGGTGGTCATGTTATTGTTAACCATGAGACGTGCAGGGCAGTGTTGTTGGTAGCCATGAGATGTGCTGGGATTCCTAGTCTCACAACATAAAAAAATTGTCCTGAAGTGAACATGAAGTACCAATTCATATGTACTAGCCTTTGGCACAGAAAAGTTGATCATTACAATGAAAGAGCCAAATACTTTGCAGCTATATAGGGAGTACTGTGTGAATGCCCCTTAATAAATAATAAAGCCACTGCACAGTAGTAGATATTAGGATTTACCTTCCTAATATATATACAGAACAAGGCAAGTGATATTGGATAGAATACAAATAGCAGATGATACAGTTTTGAGAATCACAACCATAATTTAAAACAATAGGAATGGTATATAGCTAAATCCACATATACAACTGAAGACCATCTATGAAACATTAGTGGTACCATGAAGTACCTATACATATAGAAATAAAAACATAAAGTGGATGATTGTTATGGTGTAGCATTGTTATGGTGTAGCATCTATACATGCAGACTTGTTGTTCCTTAGCCAGTCATACAGAATACAAGTGAGAACAATATAAGACATGTTGTGAATTTCTTTGAAGTGGAGCTAGATTGTGGAAGCTGCACTCAAAAAAAGTAAAGAAGAGAGCCAAGAACTATAGTCACCAATATTGTAGGCTCCCTGCAGCTGTTCTTTTTTCTCAGAACCTACTAAGCACCTTATTCCATGCTTGTATCAGTTTGGTATAACTGACAAGAGGAGCAGATCTTTGTTTTTTCATCTATTACCCACCTATTTCATGAAGTAAGGATGTACAAATTCACTCACACAGGCAGAATTGGTGGGTAGAAAGATTGAGAGGCAGAAGGAAAGGCAGAGAAGGCATAGATCTTCTCACAATATGTAGCATAGGGGGAAAGAAAGGCAGCAGTAGCAGTGGAGGCAGTTGATTTCTGCAACTTATCTTGATCAAGATGAATGAGAAGTAAGTAAATCCGTGCAATGCTTGTGCTCAGGTATAGCTTCCTCTTCATCAAGCCCTTAGAATAACAATGAGCAGCAGAGTACTAGCATTGCCAGCTGTCAATACAGTGTTGAAGACACTCAGAGGATTAAGTGGGCAAAATATGCTTAGATGATCTTACACTGTAGATATGCAGCTTTGGGGCTACAGGAACAGGAAAGCCTAGCAACAGTACATGTCAGGAAGTGCATTTCAACTTCTTATACGGAAATCAATGCAAAAGGTAGATTTTTCAGGGTGCTGTTTAGCTATAACTAACCTTCCTAGATGTGTTTCTAATAAGAGCAAAGCTTCACTTTTTGGTTATAGATGTGCTTTAAGTAAAGAGTAAGAACTCAAACTATGAATTAGAGATAAGCTTTGGGTTCGGATTGAGCAATGGTGTGTTGTGAACCAAATTTGTTTGCAGTTCGGGGGAAATAGAACTACTGAGGCCCTTCCCTGCCATAGCAAACAACTGTCAATAATACACTTTCTGGTCTTTGAACTTAGGTCACCTGACTTAGAATGGCTAATAATGAGGACTTTGCTATATGCCAGTCCCCTAAATATAAAAGGCAGTGTTCCCTCCAGCCATCCACCCCTTATATATTTTTTGTAGACACCTGCACAGTCCCTCCCACAGCTCTGCTCTCTTCACAGGCTACGTGAAGTACAGTGATTATGTCTAAGGAACTTTTACGGGGTAGTAACCAAGATTGCAAAGGCATTTGGTGTCCAAAAAAAGTGGATTTATATACTTTGTGACTATTGAGGAATATGCCATGCTGTTAAAGCCAGCGACCATGAAGTAAGATGATAAACTGCTCCTGGGACAGAAGAACCAGATCAGGTTGGAATATCACATCTGTCTGGGCCAGTCCAGTGCTAGAAGGATAATTGCAATGCTATTCATCCTGATCCTGTGGTGCAGACAAGGAAGGAGTTTCATGGATGGAAATGTATAGAGTAGGGTGTAACGATCCCGTGAAACCACAAGAGCATCCATTTCTTCTGACAGAGAATCCCTGTACCTAGGCCTGGACCTGGCAACCCCCACCTGAAAAATAATTTCTAAAACACCTCTGGGTGTAGGGACCATTCCACTGGGTCTAGGATCTGCTGGCTGAGGTATTCTGCCTGCCAATTGTTCACTCCTCAACATAAAGTTGTGCCCAGGATAGGATGCTTTCCACCTCTCTTGCTGCAGCAAGGCTTCTGGTTTCACCTTACTGATTAATGTATGCCACCTTTTTGTCATTGTCCAACTGAATCCTGATCAGATGACCCAGCAGTCAGAGTCTCAAACATTGCAGGGACAACCAGGTTGCTTGAAGTTGTAGGATGTTGATTAGGAGATGAAATTCCTCCAGTGACCATGTTCCTTGCAATGACAAGGTGCCCAGGACTCCTCACCAGCTGAACAGATTGGCATCAGTTGAGAGGATCTTTCATGAGACCAGAAGAAAGGACTTCCCCAGCTCCAGAGCAAGATTCCTGAGCCACGAGTTTAGAGACAACATGGTCTTTAGTTTCAGGCATATTGGCCTGTCCATGGACTGGACCTACTTGTCCCACAATAAAGATGTTGTGTTAATGGGGTCTGTAGTAGAACTTGGCAATTGAGACTGTCTTGAATAAGGCAGCCCCAGAACTCTTATATAGAAACAAAGAGTTGGGTGACTCCAGGATTGAAGTCCACCTGGCAGCGGAGACTCTAAATTTCTCCTGAGTAAGAAAAACTCTGGCTTAAACTATATGGTATCATGGTATAAGGATCACCGTGTCCTTTTTCACATTCCCTTGTCTATTGGTCTTAAAAATGCCTAGAATTGATTTTCAAGATTCACCTTCCTCTATAGACTTTGATGGAGTTTGATTTTAAGTTTGCAATGTTCTGTTTGCATGATGGGTTCTATACACACCCCATGAACATAACACAGACACTCACTCATCCCTATGAATAATCAAATACAGCACACACAGAAAAAGTGGAATTGTGCAGTGCAAGTGTTGCTGTACATTCTGCTGAACTAACCTATTATTCAGTTAGTATATAAAGCAAAGAGGCTTTCTTAACCCTTTCATGACCAGAGTTTTTTGATTCTGAGATGCCCAGACCAAGTTTAGGAGCACCAGTATGCATCAGTTAATTTGACAATAACTCTGTGATTAATTCGAGCAACATACACAGTTATAGTTGAACATTCCTCATTCTCTGCTGCAAGATTATTTAATGTTCTCAAGGCAAGGGGTGTTTTTCATATGGACTGAAAGACGTATTGAGATCATGATGGTATTAATAAGGCACTAGAAAATAGAACTGTAGCACATACACCTGACTACAGTTACAGAGCATACTCTTGTTGGTTTTACCATGAACTAGTACAAAAATCCTACTTTCTTAAGTAAAATGCCAATTATCAACTTTAACGTAGTTGTGCATGTATACTTTGCTTCTCCCTTACAGAATAACCAAGTATAACCTATCAGGACAGGTAGTATACTCATGATCAAAGTAATGCAAGGCTACAGAATGTGCCAGACTCTGATTTTCTATAAATAGAGCACAAATACAGGTCAGTGAGCAGTGAGAAATAGTATACATCCATTTATTCAGAGAGATCAGACTTAAATTTTATCCAGGCCAGACTGGAGAACACAATGTACTTGAAGTGATGAAGGTTCAAAAAAGGTCCAGGTGATTTTCCCAAATTTTATGGACCACTTGATTAACAGAGATATTCCAACCTATGATGAAGGTTTCAAAATAATTTAAAGAAATAATCTATAGTCTTAAGTACTCCTGCTAATCCTCCATTCCATTAAATTTAGACATTCTTAAACAGAGGGCACGTTTTTTAGCTGCTATAAAGGGGAAACTATAGCATCTGGGGCTAGAAAAGAAGACATGCAATGACCATAATCTTGGGTTTATTACAAAATAAAACTGAAAATCAATGTAACTGGAGGGAACATATAAGCCGTTGGGTGATGTTTGGTTCAGCATCCAAGCCAGATCAGCTCTTTCAGGGTGAAAAAAAGGATTTTATGACACAATGGAGAGGAACAAAATAGTTATTCCGTATATCTTTGTGATGAAATTAGAGGCTCCAAGCAAGAATCATTTGCTATTGCCTTAGAAACACCTGGACGACCAACCCACTTGTATACTGTTTTGACTGAAATGTATATTGCTTAAAAATATTGTCCAGGTGATACAGAATTTTATTTATAACTGTGGTCTTTTAAAGTGTGTTCCTGCAGTTTTCTAAAGAATGTATAAATTACTTCAGAATAAAAAATGCTCTCTATGTTATCCTTTCTTCCTCAACATCCCAGAAGCCTACGTTTTTGACAAGATGGGAGCAAGAGCTCGGAACCACGTTCTCAGAAGCTCAATGTCGGAACATTATGAATTTTGCTTTGCACTCTTCCATCTGTACGAAACATCAATAAACCAATTACAAGGTTCTTACCAGATGGTACCAGACTGCGGCGCTTCTGCACAGAATTTACCGTGAAGTGGTGAATGTTTGCTGGAGAGCTAACTTTGAAGAGGGCACCCTAGGCTTTGTTGCGATTTTTGTCCGCAGTCTGTACTACCATGCAGAAATTCACAGAATCTGATATACCGGAGGACCGATCTATTTTCCTGTTACACAACACACATATGTCCAGGAAAGTTTACTCACGATCCGTGATACGCTATTTACTGGATGCTGCTAAAGCTTGTATTCCTTGCCTCTGGCAGAGCCCTTCCTCTCCTACAGTGACCATGTGGATAAGCCGGGTGGAGGAGATCAGAGAAATGGAAGACCTGATTTTGTCCTCTCAATATAGACATGAGCAATACATCAAGACTTGGTTTTACTGGACGGAGTACATGGAATCCCCTGAAGGCCGGGCTTTATTAGCATAGGCACTTTGTAGTTGACTATCAATTGGAGCTAGATGTATGGGTGACCCCATGTGGGGGATTTGCCCTGTGTCCCTGTGGTCGCTCTCTCTTACTTCGGACCTGCCCCCCTCTCTCTTCTCCCCCCTATTGTTCTCTCTCTCTTTTTCTATCCTTCCCCTCTATTTTTTTTGCTCTTCTCTTATCTTCCTTGAGTTATCCCCCCCTGGTGCTGGAAGATCCCTTGGCCAGTTCATATTGGACTGCCCATGATTAATAATAACAAACTAACTTACCAACTTACCATTTCCCAATCAAGCCATTTTTGGATATATCTACTGACTTTTTTTTCTCTTGGTTTGTGTTTTGTTTTTTGTTTTAATCTACCCACTTTTTTTAAGTATATGCCATGACTTCTGAGATACTTGACTGACTTACTCAGGGTACCTGGAGCCTGCCTACTATATCACATAGTCACAGTCAGGTCTTTTACGGATTCATTTATTGTGCAACGCCGATCTTGATGTATCTTGATTGACAATATCATTTTTTGTACTCAATACGTTGTTCTGTATTATCTTATTTTTTGTTTTATTGTTTATACTGAAAAATCTTGATTTATAAATAAAGAATTTAAAGAAAAAAAAATGCTCTCTTAAATCTGAAAGACTGACAACTTTTCCTGTAATGGCATTCTTTAGATCACTATGGGTTATCTAAATAGATAGTGTATTGCTCACGTCCAAAGGAGCCACTGGATGAACGGGTCTTCCTTAGCCTGCCTAGGGATTTTAGGGAAGTTACCAGTCATCTTCATCCTTGGTATCAGTATTAGTCACTGGGTCCCCAGACTCATGCCTCAGTGTGAGCACATGGCTAGCCCCTGGGCTTTAAACCTAGCCAAATCAGACAGTCCATAGCAGTCTCCCCCCAGGCAGAGCACGGGAGGGAAAGAGTGTCTCCCATTGTACAACCCGAATATTTATGTCTTCTCCCAGCATGCACCACTGGCCATGAACCTTCTAGTGATTGGTCAAGGAGACATAGATATTCATAAGAGTCTATTATTGGTTGCTCTGCTATGTGTCAAGGATTCACCCGTAAGCAGGCAGATGCAAACGATAACAGAATGGGGAAACCAAATGAGCATAAACTATAGATCTGTATCAGACTGACTACAATCTGATAACACTAAATTTAGATAAGCACTCCTGCTTACAGAGTGCTACAACAGCTTTGCCAAAGCGGCCTGTCTGGAAACTGTTCTTGTCTAATTGATAATAAGGCTACTCTTCTAACTCATACACATGTATGTGCATGAATTTGATCATGAGATATTAAAAAGGAACATCACCCATGCCTCTAAAAAAATCATCCTCAATTACAATTACATTTGATGCTCTTTGATGCAGGAAAAACATAATCGTAAGCCAAAGAGCACTGCATTGTCCCTTGCTCCCCTGCTATATTCATCTCTTAGGCCATTGGGAACTGGCATTCTCTTCCGGGTTCTTGCGGCAGGCCCTTAAGATTAATCCTGTGCTGTAGGGAAGCCTCAGGCAGCCTTCTGGAATACCAACATCACATATGCTAGGAGGCTGCAGGATGAGGCTTCACATAGTTCTCAACTAGGCAAGAATGGAAGCAGGTCAAACATGAGATCATTAAAAAAGTAATAATTTTTTTTCTATAAATCATGCAAAAAGCATTTTTATTGTGGAGAGGAAAGGGCTAGAATGCAGCAAAGTTTCATTTTTGAAGGTTCATGCGATAGTGCTTTGCCTTTATTTTAGGGCATGCGTAGGGGGGGAAAGATGTGCTAGATCTTTGCTGTTTTAAGAGACCCAAATTTTAAATGAATCTGTTCTTCAGGATGCTCAGGATATTCTTGTAAAGGCTGCCCTCATATGCACAGGGACACCCCAAGCCAAATGAGGGGGTCTAAGGTAGATTCGAATGGAATAAAGGACAGATGGGGGTGCCACCACAATTTGAGTCCAAAATATAGTTTATTTGAAAAGGTGAGCATGGGGAAATAGCCAAGGTGTTTCAGGTGCTTACACAATCCCCCTTCAACAGGGATTAAATATAGTGAAACTTAGTTCCTTTCAGGGTGTATGGACTCACAACAAAATAAATGGTGATCTTCTGTTACAGTGTCTGCATTTAATGGCGATTTTGCAGAATAGTATTTCTAGTATGATGAAGGTGGATTGTGCCCTGGCAACATGTTGGCTGTTTCACCATACTGACCTTTTAAAATAAACTACTGTTTTGGACTCAAATTGTGGTGGCACCTATATCCGTCCTTTTCCATTCAAATTTGCCTTTATTTTAGGTAAATAAGTAATGTCTATTTTTCCAACCTTTTATTCAAGGAGGGTTGCTTTTATACTTCCTTCCATTCTTTAGTGATTATGTAATCTATTTCTTGCTTAAGAAGACTTTTTTTAAATGAAGATGAGACTTTCCTATGCTCTAATGAATTCTCCCATTATATATGTGTTTAAAAGGGTTGATAAAATATTGAGATTTAGATCTAAAGGAGTAGGTATCTTCTGAATTTGGAGACCCATAAACTTGTTGGAACAACACTTGATCTTAAAAACAATATAAAAATGTTTTCCTAATGTCTTGTACTGTTTGACAGGTTTTACCTCTCTGTTGACTGATTCTCTGTCTCTGCCCTTAACAAAGCAGGATCAGCATGCCATTTTATCTTCAACAGCTTTATGTATGCAGTGATCTGTTTTTTTTACTTCTTATGATATCTAGATAAAGTGGAGGATGCAGAAGCATCACATTGACAAGAAAATGATCTGGAATGTGTATGTTGATGAGATTTAGGATGTCTGATGCATAAATAGGAATTTCTTAGCCCAGAGCTGATAGATTATAAGGTTTCTTTTTAGGTAGACTTACTGATATATTCTTTCCTGGTTAAAACAAGTGAGCAGCTATATGTTCCTTTTAAAGAAAAATATAAAAGGAAAACATACCCTTACAAACGGCACTTAACTATTTATTTCAGGTGCGTATTTGTAGTTGGTTGCCATTGTTTTGTCATGTATTATTGGTACTTGTAGTAAATGTTGACACCTTTGTTTTTTAGCTTCATGTTTACTTTACTTTTTACTCATTAGCCATTGTAGCTTATTGTATATGTTAACATGTAACTCAAAGTATGGTTTAATACAAATCAAAAATATAAGTGACGTGAGAAACATGTTTTTGGAATTTAAAGCTTCCTAACTATGTAAAGTGTTCTCTAAACTTAACCGGCTTATGATGCTGAGGATTCCTAATTTGCAAAGCAAAAATATTTAATTGCTTCATAATAGATACAGCACGGAAGAGCCACGGGGCAATCCTAAAGAAGTTTATGATAAAAAAAAATTAGAATTCTGTGTTTAAAAGTCAGAATTGTGCATTAAAAAGTCTGAATTGTGAAAATAAAAGTCATACTTCTAAATTTCATAGTTAGCTGCAGGAACCCTTGGATTTAGCCAAACCGAAGGGCTGCTGTATGGGCTATTCACAATGCTGAAGCAGAAAGCCAAGCAGAATGCTTATGTTCCAGATTTGCACAACCAAAAACACAGCCGAAGCAGGATTCAAATTGTAAAAAAATGTAATAAAAAAAAATGGCGCGGGAACCCTTCCCAATGCATACCAGACCCTTTAGGTTTGGTAGGAATGTTAGGAGGGACTCCCAATGTAAAAAAAAAATGCGTGGGGTTCCCCTACAAATTCATACTTGCGACTCGCGCTGCCCATTTGCTTACATGTCATTTCAAGACAGTAAATTGGCATATAATAAAAACAAATGGGCGGAGTAAGTTGTGACATCACCACTTGCTCTGCCCATGTGTTTATATTAGTGAGCAGAGCTGTCAAATCTGTTATTTAGTGGTGGGAGTTTATTGGGAGTGGATGGGTGCACAAGTGTCTTTTTTTATTTTGGTGGGCGTTTTTCATCATGATTGATGCAGGATTATATTGTTGGATGACATGATTGACCAGGGATTACATCGTTGGATTAATTTTTTTTAACCATAAATTATTTTTTCCTAAGGTGTTGTTTATTTACTTTTTACTTAACTCTTTGGTGAATGAGTAGGGACAGGACTGTCTTTAGGGTGGGGCAAAAGAGGGCAGTTGCCCCAGGCTCAGTCCTTGTTGCGGGGCCGTGTACACCCAGTAAACTAGCACTGATGCAGTTTCTGAACCAGCCGCCCCTGCTGCACTGCCTCATCCCAACCGCTAGAGGGCATCAGCCTCCTGTCCCTATGTGCATCAACAATCTCTGCAGCCCAGGATGTCACCTTCCACTCAGCAGAGGAGGACGGATTGCTTTTAAAATAATAATAATAATAATAATAATGACACCTGAGCATGTCTACTGGTGTCATAATTGTTTTATTATTATTATTATTATTACTATTCTATGCAGTGAAAGTGGTAGGTGGCAAATTATACACACATTTACCAAGAAAGGAGAATTATGGGGAGAGTGAAATTCACTCTTCCCCTAGTTGGAGACAACATGTGACACTGAAGCTGTCACAGGTCAGGTCAATTGATCGAGAACTGAGCAATCACATACTGCTGATCACTCATTTCCTGCACTCACTCTCTCTGCAGAGAGCGTTGACTTTCAGTCACCACTCCGCGCAGGGATTCCCCCCTCCTCGATCCTGCAGCGCTGACTGGAGGGACGGATGGAGGAGGGGGCGGACACAGTTTCTAGAGAGGCAGAACCAGATGTCAATCATGTGGATGGGGTGGAACCGGACAATAGTTTTTCCATCCCAGCTGCAGCGTGGCTCTGCGCTGCCAGCATATAGTGGGCAATATTGCATGGGGGGGGGGGGGGGAGGGGGAGGG
>NW_017307751.1:114065-124745 GCF_000935625.1 Nanorana parkeri
GGGGGGGGGTGACAGGTAGAGGGTGGGGTCCAATGAATAATAAAGATGGCCCTGAGTAGGGATAACAACTACCCCTTACTCATTCACAAGGCGGGTTGGCATCTGGGTGCCACCTTTATGAAAGGGGGTACCCAGATGCAGATGAGCCCCCCCTGCCCACCGACCCCCTACAACCACCAAACCAGGGTGGTGGGGAAGAGACACTTGTCCTCATCAGCATGTTAATTAGCAGAATTCTGGTGTCATGAAGGGCCTTTGGCCATCCTTGTATGTGTTGAAATTTGCCTGCAATTGCTGGGACACTACTTTGCTAAGTTTTAATTAAAGGGAAGCAACCACCCTTTCACTGTCAGCTTATTGGGATGCCTTGCAAAGCTACAAACACCTTCACTTGAAGATTGAGCGCTCCACTGTTAATTGCTTGCAGTGTTTCTCTTCACTCTTCTAGTGTGTTGTGGACAAGGCCTTTCACTGGCCGTAAAAAGAGTAAGCATACGCACTATTCACTGTTGTATTATTTAATTATACAGTACCTATGTTATTAAACCTCTGCATTTACAATGGTCAAGTCTGTTTTACCACCTCTTTTCTTCAGGGTTTATTGCTAGTTATAATAAAGTCCAATTATCACCATTGGTGTGTCGGTGTGCTGTCGGGTCCAGTTACATAGTGGAACAGTAGAAAGGCATCATGGCACACTCACAAACTAGCATGTAAAACAACTTGTCTCACCACTAAGGACAATGACAGAGGTTTGGATACACGTCTTCTGCAAAGGATGTGTAAGCCGCACTGCCGCGCCAAGGCACCTCTTATAGTGCAATTTGATATCTTCTGCCCCATGTGCTCCAAGATGGAGACTCTCATAGTTTAGAGTTAGGACCGCACTATAAGAGGTGCCTTGGCGCGGCAGTGCGGCTTACACATCCTTTGCAGAAGACGTGTATCCAAACCTCTGTCATTGTCCTTAGTGGTGAGACAAGTTGTTTTACATGCTAGTTTGTGAGTGTGCCATGATGCCTTTCTACTGTTCTACTGTTCAAAGCCCATTTCGTGTGCACCTTACTGTATAACTGGTAACAAATTGTTGAGTGCGTTTGTCGTTTGTTTTGCTTTACCGATTTGGTGCAGCGACGCATGGGGTTTCTCAGCTGCCAATGGGATGTGCGGGATCCCTTGTGTGTTTCTGTACCTTTAAGGAGGTGGGGCGTCCTCCTGACAAGCCTGCACCCAATTTGATATCTTCTGCCCCATGTGCTCCAAGATGGAGACTCTCATAGTTTAGAGTTAGGACCGCACTATAAGAGGTGCCTTGGCGCGGCAGTGCGGCTTACACATCCTTTGCAGAAGACGTGTATCCAAACCTCTGTCATTGTCCTTAGTGGTGAGACAAGTTGTTTTACATGCTAGTTTGTGAGTGTGCCATGATGCCTTTCTACTGTTCTACTGTTCAAAGCCCATTTCGTGTGCACCTTACTGTATAACTGGTAACAAATTGTTGAGTGCGTTTGTCGTTTGTTTTGCTTTACCGATTTGGTGCAGCGACGCATGGGGTTTCTCAGCTGCCAATGGGATGTGCGGGATCCCTTGTGTGTTTCTGTACCTTTAAGGAGGTGGGGCGTCCTCCTGACAAGCCTGCACCCAATTTGATATCTTCTGCCCCATGTGCTCCAAGATGGAGACTCTCATAGTTTAGAGTTAGGACCGCACTATAAGAGGTGCCTTGGCGCGGCAGTGCGGCTTACACATCCTTTGCAGAAGACGTGTATCCAAACCTCTGTCATTGTCCTTAGTGGTGAGACAAGTTGTTTTACATGCTAGTTTGTGAGTGTGCCATGATGCCTTTCTACTGTTCTACTGTTCAAAGCCCATTTCGTGTGCACCTTACTGTATAACTGGTAACAAATTGTTGAGTGTGTTTGTCGTTTGTTTTGCTTTACCGATTTGGTGCAGCGACGCATGGGGTTTCTCAGCTGCCAATGGGATGTGCGGGATCCCTTGTGTGTTTCTGTACCTTTAAGGAGGTGGGGCGTCCTCCTGACAGGCCTGCACCCAATTTGATATCTTCTGCCCCATGTGCTCCAAGATGGAGACTCTCATAGTTTAGAGTTAGGACCGGACTATAAGAGGTGCCTTGGCGCGGCAGTGCGGCTTACACATCCTTTGCAGAAGACGTGTATCCAAACCTCTGTCATTGTCCTTAGTGGTGGGACAAGTTGTTTTACATGCTAGTTTGTGAGTGTGCCATGATGCCTTTCTACTGTTCTACTGTTCAAAGCCCATTTCGTGTGCACCTTACTGTATAACTGGTAACAAATTGTTGAGTGCGTTTGTCGTTTGTTTTGCAGTTACATAGTGGGTCACCACTGGAAAAGTAGTAGAATCTAACATTTCCAGAAGTTCCTTCGGGATTCATTGCTATAGGAGCGATGTCATCTTTGGTGTTTTTATAAAGACCTCAGCGGAGCAATATTCAGGATACAATTTCCATCTGAGTGATTGAACTATTTATAACAGACTATTTTGGAATATTCAATTATAAGTTTTTAAATATTGCTCTTTTGGGAATTAACCTGAATAAAGATTTCCTAAATCTATGGAAAACAGTTATACTGTATATGCCTGATGTTAGAATTTTATGAACAGTGAGATAATGTGGCAGTTGGATAATAAATATACTTTACTGTAATATTTTATTATATGATGGAGGGCCTTGCAGATTTTAAATATTTTATTAGCATTATTTTAACCTCTTGCCATCCGCCCGTTAAGAAAAAAACGGACGGACGGCTACATTATTAAAGCTGTCGGAGATCTGTTAACATCTAGCTAATGATTTCTGTTGGGGAAATTGTATTTGATTCCTTTCCAGGTTGTTAACATTTTCAAATTTAGATGGTGCTCTATTTGTTTAGAACATCATGATGGTGTATGCTCAAATTCATTTTGTTTTCACTTTACTGTAAGTTTATTGGATTTTGTTGTTTTACTACTGTCCTTGTAACATTGTTAGTTACAGCATCTCCTCATATCCTAACATTTGTATAATAATACCTATAGTGGAAGCTTGTGCTATTGGGAGATGGACAGTACATTCCTAATGTGTTCAGGTGTGTTTGGCATCTGGTACCTGACAACCTAGATCCACCCAGCTGAGGGTACATCCGACCCCTTACTTGACGTATGCTTTTAGCTTGACAGCGGAAGATAATAGTTCAATACATCTGTGGTAGGGACATGACTTCTATTTGCTGCATGAGGGTGTGCTTGTTGTACAATTGTACAATTGGTGCTGTCGGTCTGTGTAAACCCCCATGCTATGACACATTTGCTGCATAAATACACTGGCCAATATTGTAACTGCACATTAATATATAACCCCAATTCCATTTGGGACGTTGTGTAAAATCTATATTAACACATATATATTACAAATCTCATAAACACATATTTTATTCACAATAGAAAATAGAAAACATATCAAATGTTTAAAATGAGAAAATATACAATTTTAAGAAAAAAATAAGGTCATTTTGAATTTGATGGCAGCAACCTGTCTCAAAAAAGTTTAGACAGGGAAACAAAAAGCTGACAAAGTAAGTGGTACTAACAAAGAAGAGCTGGAAGAACTAATTACATTAATTGGCAAAAGGTCAGTAACATGATTGGGTATAAAAAGAGCATGTTAGAGAGTCAGAGTGTCTCAGAAATAAAGATGGGCAGAGGTTCACCAATCTGTGAAAAGCTGCGTTCTTCAACATGAAATTGCAATGACTTTAAATATATCATCATCTACAGTACATAATATTATGAAAAGATTCAGAGAATCTGGAGCAATCTCTGTGCAATCTCTGGAGCAATCTCTGCTGTCCAAAAATGCAAGTTAAGGCTCTATTGTGCAAAGAAGAGACCATATCTGGACATGATCCAGAAACGCCGCCGTCTTCTCTGGGCCATATCTCATTTAAAGTGGTCAGACAGATCAAAATTGTACATTATTTTTGGCAACCATGGGCACTGCATCCTCCAGACTACAGAGGAGAGGGATCTCTGATGGTATAGGGGTGCATAGCACATCTGGAAATGTACTATTAATGCTGAAAGATATATCCAGGTTTTAAAACAGCATATGCTCCCATCCAGACGATGTCTTTTTCAGGGAAGGCCTTGCATATTGCAGCAGGACAATGCTAAACCACACACTGCATTTATAAAAACAGCATGGCTTCATAGTAGAAGAGTCTGGGTGCTTAACTGGCCTGCCTGCAGTACAGACGTTTCACCCAGTGACAATATTTGGCGCATCTTGAAACAAAAAATACAACAAAGAAGACCCAGGACTGTTGAGCAGTTAGAATATATCATATATCATACCTATATCAGGCAAGAATGGGACAACATTCATCTCCTCAGTTCCCAGATGTTTACAGAGTGTTGTTAAAAGAAGAGGGGATGCTACACCCTGGTAAACATGACCCTGTCCCAACTTTTTTGAGATGTGTTGCTGCCATCAATTTCAAAATTACCTTATTATTTTCTTAGTTTAAACATTTGATATGTTTTCTATTTTCTATTGAGAATAAAATATGGGGTTATGAGGTTTCCAAATCATTGCATTCTGTTTTTATGTAGATTTTACACAGCATCCCAACTTTTTTGGAATTGAGGTTGTATGTGGGTATTGTTAATTAGCAGAATTCTGGTGGTATGCCTAGTCTTATTTTTTTCATTCATTAATATTATTTGTTATACAAGATTTATATAGTGCCAACAGTTTGCACAATATTTCACAACATATATGGAGACAGTACAATTATAGTACAATGCCATGCAATACAATACAATACAATAAGAGGACACAGGCAGTACTTGGGACCACATGCATGGAGAGACATTTGTGACAGATCACTTCAGTGAACTTGTTAGTGTTGTCTCCTCTCCCTCCTGTGGTCCCCCTGCCACTTTTGGGTTGTGGTTTGTGCTTTGCTGATCCCTCTCTGCGTATCTAACTTCCAATACCCAAGGCTTTTTAACAGTGTCTCAAGTTTGTCAACCCATCCACCCCCTGAGGAAGCACATGAGGGTGAAATGCATTGGGAACCTCACGGACACCCCACAACTATGCCATTTATAATGGATTACTATACTTATTATTATTATTGGGTCTCAGGTTTTGCACCTCACCCTGGATTACAAATTACTGCAAGTGAGGCAAACAGACATTGCTCTGAAACCTAAGGAGCAGACAGTCTGAATGTGCTAGTGCTCAAGGTTTATAACTTTTCATTATAAATGAAAAACATTAGACTTGAACATGTTAATATTTTGGAGTGTGTAGTTAGTGCCAGGACTAGATTTCATTGTTTTTGTAATTTTTGGTTTGAGCACTGTACAGCACTACATATACCGTGTGTAAAGCCCCAGTAAATGCCCAAACCCTGGTTTAATATAGCAACCATAACATTCCCTTATTCTCTAGGAAACAGAAAAACATCTGTTCACAATAGGTAAGTCCAATTACGAGGACGTACACCTATTTCCCCACTATTTTAATTACCTTCATTTTTTACTTTACATTCTCTTTAACATGTGTTAACACACTTTATGGTTATGCAGTAGTCTAAATGAGACTACTTAGCTAACAGCGGATCTAGACTCTCATCAACTCTAGTACTGGCATGTTGATGCTGATTGGTTGCTCAGGAAGAGGTAATTAGTCAGTATGAGCGCTGTTTAAACGTCCTGCCTTTACTTCGGGAGCCCAAAGCAGCTGTTAGGGGCTCACTGTGCAGCATTCATATTGAAAACCGGGGTCATACATGTTGCAAGGTTTGATATTGCTCATGGGTTCTGTGGTGGCAGCCAGGGTCATGCATTTTATTACTGTACTTACAGATTACAGTATTTTTTCTGATGATAAAAAAATATGTGGCTTGCCGCATATATAGAAAAAAGTCACATAAAGTACCTAATGGTAAATCTAGTGCTGCTGTTTGCTATGTAAATAGTTAAATTCTTTTTTCTTTCAGGCGTATCCAGTAACCACTGTACAGCAGGGATTTGCCATGCCCACAGGATATCCTACAGTATGCCAATATATCAATATGCAGAAATGCCCCAAAGCACTGTAAGCCATTCTGAAGCAGGAGGGAAAAGTGAATGGAAGGAAGGAATGCACTTGATGAATAATTGCAGGTTGCCTTTTAAATTGAATAATGGCGAAGACATTTAAGGAATATAGGTGAGTAGATAGATAAAAAGAAAATACATACCCTGATAAAGTAGATGGTAGGATGCTTTCTCACTTGCTTATCTCTTTCTCTTCCCTATTTGTAGCTGATGGTCATTGTTGAATGTGATGTCTGCATTCATGACCAGATTTACGATTAAGTACAGTAGGCCTGTGTCTCTGGGCAGCAGAGGCAAAGAGGTGGCTCTTCCCTGTACAGCCATACTTTTTTTTCATCAATAGAGATGCAGACATCCCAAATAAGCTTATTCACATATTGACATATTGATTTACTAAAGGAATTAATCTGTTCACTTTACATAGTGAATTTTCACGTTGCAAGTGAATTTTACTTAGATTAGTGAATGTAGTAAAAATTTACTTTCTAATGAATACCCCATAACATGCAAGAAGAATTAAAAAAGCAGGATTTTTGCTTCCACATGATTGGATGGTTGTAGTCAGCAGAGCTTTCTTGTATTCAGTAAGCTAAGGGAAGATAAGTGGCTGTAGTTCCACAAACATGCAAGCCTGTTCTGTTACCTGTAGTTCTACAAACATGCAAGGCTGTTCTGTTACCTGTAGTTTCACAAATATGTGGTTCTTTCTTGTCTTGTTGTTGCACTAGTCTGAGAGCTATAGGCATTGTGGCGTCTTACCTACTGATTGATAATGAGCTACATGTCCAATTTCCTCCCAGCCTGGCCATCTACTTCTCTGTTTAAGATGGGTTCAGTCTCACACTTCTTGACTGAGCAATAGATTGTTTCGATAACTGCAGGCCACTGTTTTAGTGACCCCAAGTGACCCTGAATGGCCCTGAAAGTTTCATGTTTTTGGTTCCAGTTTCTAGTTCCCAGTGTTTGCAAAGATCCCTGCTCCCATGTGCCGCAATTGACTCTGTGACCCATGTGCTCCCGTGGGGCCCACAGTGTCTCCAGCAATCCCTGCACCACTGTGCCACCACTGACTCTGTGACACCTGTGCACTCCTGTGCCTCCAGCAATCGCTATACCACTGTGCTCCCAGGGACTCTAGCACTCTTGACTTTCTGTGTGTCTAGCACTTCCAGAGACTCTTATTACGGTGCACTTCTGTGTGTCCAGTGCCTCAATGCTTCCAAGATCCAGCTACTGTGCACTTCCCTGTGTTCAGCACCCCACTGCTTCAAGAGACTCTTTCTATTGTGCACTTCAGTGTGTCCACCACCCCAGTGCTTCCATAGACTCCTGCTCCAGTCATCCCAGAGCATCCCATGTTACCCTGTAACTCTAGAGCATTTTGTGTCAGCCAGTGACTCCAGATCATTCTGTGTCACCCAGGAACTCTTGAATATTCACTGTTTTTGGTTGCTGTTTGCTGTGTCCAAGAGCCGCAACCTGGGAACTGTTCTGCCGAAAAGCCCAACATCCTCTGCGGATTGCACTGGCGAATACCAGGTGGCTTCTCCTACTCTGTGTTTCAAATCACACCTTCACCAAATGTACAGATGGCACAGTGGCAGGGCCGGCCTTAGGGGTGTGCGAGCTGTGCGGCCGCACAGGCCGCCATGGCAACAAGGGTGCCGTGCGGCCGACACAGCTCATTTAGCGATCCTCCCTGTGAGAAGGACAAACACTGGTCTGATCACTCCAGTGTTTGTAAATAACTGGGGACACATAACTGGGGACACATAGCATAGTATAGCCTGTTCATTCAAGATTTCCTCAATGGGGAGAAGCAGTCACTACAGAGGCTCCTCAAAAATATTAAAACAAAAAAAATTAAAAAAATTATTTAAAAAAAGTGAAAACAGCCCCCCCTGCTCCCCCCTCACACACACACGTATTATTAGGCATGTGCGAAGACTAAAAATTAATTTCAGATGAAATGAACTAAAATGTAAAAAGTTTTCATTTGTTTCAGCAAACAAAACACTTTTTTATGCTATTTTGGATTCAGCCATTGGCGTGTTCTGGAGGCAGGGCGGACATCATATAACACCGCACGTGTTGGGCGCCGCCATCTTGGTGTATATCTAGGTATACATCAAGATAGTGGGGCCAATATCGGCGTGTGACGTCACCTGAGGCCACGCATTGATGGCGTCATGTAACATCATGCTCCCTGCCTCAAAGATGGTGGCACGCATTCACAGAACACGCCGTTGGCCAACATGGCCGCCGCACATTCTCAAACAAATTATTATGTGCCTGAATATATTTTTCGTATATTTGGACATATAGTAATTCATTCATTTTACAAGTAGTCTGGGTTTTGTGTTCTGTTTTTTATTTTTACTTTTCTAGATGCACTTACTTGAAAAAAGGGATCAGCATGACAACCTGACACTTTATTTTTATAGACTATTTATTGCTTATCTTCTGTTGTATTTGATAAGAATACTTATATTGTGCCGACAAGTTTAATATTATCATACTTTTTAATATGTTTCTTTGCGGCTTAACAAAATAGGAATCTTTAAATGGTGCGGATATTGGGAAAAATGGGTGTGGTTACGGGGGGGTGGGGTGGCCAATAAAGGGTGTGGTCACCGAGGGGTGTGGTCACTGAGGGGCGCTGTAAAGTTTTCTCGCACAGGGCACCTAAAGACCTAAGGTCGGCCCTGCACAGTGGGTCCATGATCTCCAGCCATATGTGACACAGTGTTACTGTCACAAAAAGGTCTGTTTGGGACCACATGAACAAGAAAATGTTGTGTGTACAAGAGGTGATCCTAACAGAGGGATTCTACTTTGGTGCTAAAGTCCATGTGCCTACAGTTTCCAGTGATAGACATCTGTCTCAGTTCACATTGCTTATATGAATAGCATTATGCAGTACTGAAAGGGCAAAAATTGTATCCAAAAACATTTCCAGCAACTGCATGGTCTATTAGTGAGGCCTCTGTGTGTGAATTTATATTTCTACTTCTGTAAGCACCATATCTAGTAAATCCTGAAAAGAAAAACTAATACTTACTTGGCCAGTGCATGTGTCCTATAAGAAAAATAATTTGAAAAAAAAAACCTATTAAAGTGAAAAAATAAATAAAAAAAGGAAAGAATAAAAAATTAAATAAAGGAAAGAAGAAAGACAAATGGCAGCTATCCATCTTACAAATGACAATTATCATACTTTTTAGTGTGCCAAGGAAATATAGCTGTAATGACAGATGCTTGTAAAACTGTATGCTACACCCATGGCTAGGGAGTAGCAAATATGTCTGGGTTCAGTTCACAATGTGTTCATTGAACCTAGCATAAGCTTAAAAATGAACCCCATTAAAGTCTATCATTTTTGGAACTTTTTAAGGCTGATAGGCAAGATATTGTAATCGAGTGTTAGGCACTGCAATGGGGAACATGTACCAATGCCAAAAAACAAAACAAAAAAAACATACATATGTAATGAATCAGGCTGGTGGAAGTTGCAGCCACAATAGGTCTTAAAGCTATAGAAAAGTGTATTTTATTGTGAGGGGGCTGGCACATAACAAAGCCCCATTATTGGCCATTGTAATCCACCTAATTTTAGAGAACAGAAAGTGCATTATTGGTAGTTGGTTGCTATGACAGAAAATGGATCGACCTTTTCCCAAACTGCAAATGCCTCAAACTCATGCTTGACCCGAGAATGAAGATCATTCCTACACATGATGTACTGGTAGATATTACACACAGTATAAATGTACGAAAGAATGTCCTGTTCCCAAATTACTCTTCTGGGTCATATCAGTTATTCCAATACAGTTGCAGTCTGTTGCTCTCCAACAGATAAATATCTCTTCGGGTTTTTAAAACTCTGTAGGAAATGGATGTAATCTGTAAGCTAGTGAAGAAATACTTTGGTGAGCTTTTGAAAAATTAGGCTTTGTTTGGGTATTTTGATGTAAGTATTTATGCAGTTTTTTAATGGAATGCGTCATTACGAAAGAAGTGCAACATAATCTGCAGATAAACCATGTACAAGGTTCCAATTTTTCTAAAATATTTGTCTTTCTACTTTCTCAGTTGAAAAATTGCATATAATTTATGGCTTTGCTGGGCATTGCCTTCTGGTCTCAAAACTGTTGATGTCTTGACAACCAGCAATGTTTGACACCCAAACATAAACATTTATTGAAAATACTTTTCTGCTAAAAGATTTTAACTGTGAATATACCATCTAAATATACAACATAGGTTTGGCAGAGCTAGAAGATGAGGATGACACTTTATATTGTTGTGATCAAGGTAATTATGTCACTAGTAACATTACCTGTGAGCATCCTTTCCTCCTTACTCTTTTTGCTTATGCATTTCTCCCTTGTCTGGCTCTGTTCTTTCTTGTCTTTTCCTTTCCATTTTCATGCAATTGCACACCTATTAATAAATCCTTCTTTACCTCTATCTATCTGTTCTTCCAGGCCCAACTTTACACAGCTGCCCCCCCCCCCCCTTACCCATCAACCTATCCCCCCATTTGCCAAT
>NW_017307751.1:124899-190121 GCF_000935625.1 Nanorana parkeri
ACCTTACCCCACCTCCCCCCCCCCCCCATTACCCAATCCATCTAGTCCTCTATTGGCCTATTCATATATCCATGCACATGCATCTATAGACTACAACATTGATGTCTTATCTTCATCTTATCAGAGGGAATTACTAGAACCAAGTAGGGACCAGGAAGGTGACACCACCATTTCAAAGGCAATGTCCATATGTCTTAAAACTTCACTAAAAATCAAGTTTGTCTTAAAAACTGATACTTTTTCTAATTCTAGGTCAAAAGTACTACAACATTTTTAGAAACAGTCATTTGTTGTATTCATTGAGGGATACAGGATAGCAGACATGTGGTCCAACAAGAGGTTTGGACACTGGCACAAAAAAGCTTTTCCAGCCTAAATATAACCCTGCCTCCAACCATGAAACCTCGTTTTTTTGCTAGTGTCCTAGGAGGTTGGACGTCTTTTTCTAACCTTTGCAAAGAAAAACCCTAGTTTAATTTTCCTTTATTTTTTTTTCTCTTCAATCAAGATATATTGTTTTTCTGGGGATTTTTTCTTCTCATTTGGTATCTTCAGTCAAGAGCTCAATTATGCTGCCTGAGCTTGGTCTTCATGGCAACTTCTCAGGTGAAGGTTTTCTCAGCAGTTGAGATGGAGGGCATACTCAGATACCACTGAACACTTGTGGGGATAATCTGGAATGTTACCTTGGGCATTGGGCTTTGCCAGTGGCACTATTTTGACCTTTGTGTAAAACATTAACCACAGAGTGCTGTCTAGGTTTAGAGCTGTGGCGCTGCTTTCTGATGTGACTCACATTTTCTTATTGTCCTGGAATCCATTCAGGGGCCCAGGTCCAAGAAATGGATTTTAAAGTACTGTAAATATAAAAATCCTTTTTTGGTAAACATGTACTTATACATATCCTTCCAATTATTATTTATTCATTTGGAGTAGGGAAGGTCTAGGATCCTCATCAACTTGTCACTGCTGTCTGTGTTCACAGTAGGCAGATTTTCTAACTAACTGTGTGGTAACTGAGATTGTAGGCAAGCAAAAACTATTCAATTAGAACACAGACAGCAATAAAAGCATTTTAGTAGGGTGGTGAAGGATTTGATCATCCATCAGGTTTATATTGCTGTCTGTGAGAATTTTGGAAGATTATCCTAATTTCCTGTGTAGTCATCAAGATAGGTAGTAAGGTCAAATTTTATCATAATAAACTTGCTGTTGTTTCCCTTGGTTATTGATAAACAGCAGTCAAACCCAATTTAAAATAGTGGAACACCAGCTATGGATTTACAAGCCATTTCTTAGCAAAAAATGCAAAAGGCTAATGTTCTTAATTTTTTTTTTCTCAGTTTGAATGTATAGTCACATAATACTACATTATATATACTAGTTGGAGCTAAGGAGCATAGGAAATATATACTTGTTAAAATGATTTTTATCCTGCTCCATAGCACCATCTAGTGGTCACATTTAGTATTAAATAACAATACATTCAAACTGGAAAAAAATACATATTAAGAAAATTTGTTTTCAGCATTATTCTCCACAGTGGAGGGCTCTGAAAATTGTTTTTAAATAGACCCCTTAGTATAGTGATTTACTGTTTACTACTCCTTTATCAGACCTGTTGACATCACATGGAATATGGCCAACCTTTTGTCCAAATTACCCAAATATACTAGAATAAATATCTGCACACAAGCAAATTACATATAAAGGTAACTTTTGTCTTTTAGTTTTTGACAAACATGTGAAGATATGTTTTTTATAATTTATAAATGTGGTTATGCTCTGCAGTTGGGTGGGGGTGGAGCTAAGACTTTTGTAAGAGTGTGTGGTAAGAGACGAGGAGGGTTGAGCGCTGAAGGCTGCTGCTACAGCTTATATCAATGACCGTGCTAATCTTTTGGTGTGCATATATAATATTTACATTGATGTGCATGTAACCCATCCAGAGATGCAGCTAGGATATTTGATGGAAACCTTTACAACACTTACAGTTGATGTACCTATTAAATACATAAGGGGGGCAGTAAAACAGACAATATATTACAAAAGATTATTTATTTGGTACGCTGGGTGCTTCCAGATAGAATAAAGGCTTGATTGCAAATATGCAATCAAATTTAGGCAATAAAACAATACCAGATATTGATAATATACTTCAACAGTGCAACCCAGTTGTGTAATATTCACCATCCTGGTATTCAAGCATGTACGTCTTTGCTACTGGCAAAGTACCTGGGGAACTGTGGTAAAGAAGACTTTAAAGGGACAACAAAAAGTCTTCAGATATCTATCTCACATTTTGGCTTATTCCATAAGTATACATTAGGTCCACAGATGTGGTCAGAGGGCCATAGAAAATCAATGTGACTAAACTATTATTATTATTATTATTATTATTGGGCCTGAGAGGTCTGTTTACGTCTTGATTTATTTGTGTAAAGATAATGATCTGTAAAAGTTTATTTTTATGTTTTATGTTGTATGTTTTAAAAGATATAAATAAAGAATTTATAAAAAATTATTATTATGATTTCCATTAGTAAATTAGTATAAATTGGTATTTTTGCCTAATTTCAACAACAGGAAAACGTTTTGTTTATGTATCTCTGGATAAAGTCAAAAGTTTGTGATGTCTTTTTTGGGGAGGATTGTTGGAGTTTTGTGGTGAAGTGTGCTGGGGGTGGGGGCAATAGTTGTTTGACCAACATTATGAATTATCACTTACCTAACTGTAAATAGTCTTGTTATCTACATTATATTAATGGTTTTTTTTTTAAGTTTTAATGTACAGAGTACAAATATAATATAGGAAAGCCATTTTACATGCTCTGGTTATTAGTATTATTGATCCCATAAAGACATTACTAGTTAGGAAACAAGGGACAAGACAGAGCGCCTCCTGTTTCCTAGATCGATGGTCTTTTTGACCAGTGAGAGCTGCCTTTTGAGTGTTTAAGCCAACTTCACAACCAGCCCATCTTGCAACCAGAGGCGCCGGTATTGGTTTTTTCGTTACATTACTAGTTAGCATCATTGCAGCTTCATTCTGATATAAAATCTGACCTTACTTTTAAATATTTGAAAATACATGTAATATATTTGACACTGTTTTTCTTCTAGTCGAGAATATTATGGAAAGGGTCTTTTAAGTTTTTATTACTACCTGCTTCCCTGTTGGGGAGATTTACCCTACAATTTGTTCTGCTGACCATTTCCACTAAGACAGAAAGTGAGTGGAAATCCAAATTATTATAGATTTTTTACAATTTATAAAAACATGTTAGACATTAAATTAAATCAAAACATGTTAGACATTAAATGTTTTTAATTTTACAGAGAGGCACAAACATTTTTGTGCATATTATATAAAACAATTATGCTGTTCATGCAGTGACCATAGAAGAGACCCTGTTGTAGTGCTTTCCTAGGTTGTGGGATAGAGCTTAGAGACTAATTACAACAGAACAAAATAATGTGTATATAGCATTAAGATCCACTTGTATGCTGCCTGTATTTGAGCTCATATTGGTCTTTTTATTCGGGGTTGTATAGTGAGAATGCTGCAGTGTTCTAAAACAAGCATCAGCCTTAAATTGATCCTATAAATCCTCATTTCTTTCTTATAGTTGTATTAATGTCTTCCTTTTATTGAAAATAGTTTATGATCAAAGTCTTATAGAATGGAAGCTGAAAGATAAAGGTTTTCCAAAAAGCATAGAAAATATTTGCAGGCTAGGCCTAGGTTGTTCTAGATGCTCAAAGATTTTGTAAAAGGGTAAATATTTTCTTAAACATGCTCATGCCCATTCACACTGTTAGACACTTCAAGGAAAACTTCTCTCTTGTGAGAAAAAATTAACACATAACACATATATTGGATACATAAGCCTTGTAATTTAATGTTATTAAAATTACCTTTCCATTTAAATTTTCAGTTGTTATCATTTTCTAAAATTGTCAAAAATGCAAATATCTTTTCTTTGCTATATGGCAGCCTAGACACAATCATTATATTGTTGGTTTACAATGCCCTCAAATAATAAATTCCTTGCTTGTAATTTTTTTACTGCCTATCTCAGAAAAGAATCACACATTCCTTACAACAGAAGTTTACTTTTTGAGGGATATTCTCAAAGTTTAATCCATTCTAAAGGAATGCAGACAATGCAGTTTTCTGCATTACAATGCAGAGATTGCACTGGCCCTTCCCATTCAGATAGCTGTTTACAAAAGCATATGGTGAAAATAAAAACAGCAGTTTTCACAGAATGCAGAAAGGTATGAATCTGCAGTAACATTTGCTAATATCCTTGTGATGTATGTAGCTCTTCTAAAGTACTGTTTCTTAATCTGTTTTCAGTTGCAGCACTATTTAAAAGTATGCAAAATCTTGAGGCACATCAGTATAAACTGAAAAAAATATAAATGTAAAACCCTAAAAAATGTGTGGCTGCTCCAAAAATGCCTACCAGCCCATTATCCCAGATAGGGATCTGGTATAGATTTTAAGGACAGGACACCAGGCATAAAACACAAAAAAGTAGAGTTTGCCCTTCACACCAGAGCCACCTCCCTTCACATACTCAGCCCCCCCTTCATATCAGAGTCCCACCACCACAGCAAAAGCTGCAGCTGTGGCAGCATGGCAAAAGGAGAGAGACAGAGCAGGCCTGGACAGAGGCGAACTTCCATCCTTTTCTGAAAGGATCCCGCTTTCCCTGGATTAGTGTAATTTCCCTGGCCTGCCTGCACCATGGAAAGGCATGATGCTGTGCCAAAATTGAGGCAACCAGAAAGAACCCCATGGAGCTGTGGTACACTGGTTGATAAAGGATAATCTAACCTTTTTTCAGTCATGACATCCTTTAAAAGTATGTACAATCTGGAGCCCACTGCCCTCTACAATGTAAAACATTTAAATGTAAAAAGTGACCTGTAGTTCCCCCCAAAATGCATACCAGACCATCATCCAACAAAAAACACAAAGATTCCCCCCTTTTCACAACAAAGGCCCTTCTTATCAGAGCCCCCTTTCACATCAGCCCCCTTTACCTTAAGAGCCTCTTATTCACATCAGAGTCCTCAATCCTTCCTTTACATCAGAGTCCTACCTTATAACCTTCATAACAGTGCAGCTGGTTGAAAACAGACTCCTCCAACAAGGCAGTGCAAAGCGCAGTAACAGTATACAAAGTATTGTTTCCAGTCAGTGATTCAGAAAGTATTAATCGGATCAGTATGACAGCCAAGTAAATAGCTTTTTTCAGAAGGACAGGGCAGCAATGGCAGCCCCCGTTTTCTCTCAGTACTGGATTCCTTTAAATTGATGGTTTCAGCTGACAAATTTTGTTTCAACACTTCTACGATGCTACTTTAGTGCCCATGTGTTGATTTATCCTGCATCATTCTTTTTCACTAGTTTGGTTTTAATGCCTAGGCATCTATAATAGAATAGAATACAGTATATATGCACTGTATGTAGTGATTTATTTGTTTAATATAAATAACAACCCGCCTGTTAGTCTGGCCTCTGTGTGGCTGCTTTTGCATGTCTGTATGTGAATTTGTGGTGATGTGTAAAAAGAATAATCTGATTGTATCACAAAGTGTTCTTTTGCTGTCAGCAGGAGCTTTCAAAATAAAACAGTTCCCTCCTGATTCTCAATTGGCTGACAGTCGACACATAATGAATAATTGCTCCTGGGGAACAGCAGAAAGATGTGTGGGAAAACTTTAATTAAAAGCTTGTCAGTACAGTTTTACCTGGGTGACATCACCTGACTGTAATCCTGCTGTTTTGCTTTGTTGTCTGTAGGATCGCAGATAGAGCACTTGTTTTGCCGTCAGCTAACAATTCAGATAGTTCTTAAAAACATTAGGGGCATGAAGTTGTGCTGACAGAGAAATGCAATCAGTTGTTACTGTACAAATATTCTAATAAGCAGCTGTTAGATGCATATGGCAGTTTTATGGAGGTGATACAGGATCAGAGATATTGAGGAAATATGAAGCTGGAATGCATAATCGATTGGCATTGCAGGTTCAAGTAAAAAAAACAAAAAACTATAGCACAGATTTCTGAAGAGAGCATAATGAGAAGAAATCAGTGTGTTAGATAATAATGGTGTGAGTCATTCTATTGAATATAAACATTGTAATTACAGAATCATAAAAATATAACTATAATTATGGCTATATTATTTCGTGAGCATTTATTGCTTCTTTGTACTAACCTCTTCTGCATGCACATGTCAAGTTGTAAAGCAATGTTTACAGTCTGGGCAAATCAAGCATCTTCTTCAAAGCAAGCTCTTACTAGGGTTAAGCCCTCATTCACATCTAGCATTTTGTAGCACTTTTTCTGTCCTAAAAAGTGCTAAAAACCCCCAAAAGAAAATCCCATTAATTTCATGTTCACATCTGAGCATTTTGTCTCTTGTAGCAAAACACGCGTCACTGGGGAAAAAAGTACATGAGCTTCTTTTTGGCAGATTTAGGGGGTTCTTCACAAAGCTGCTGAAGGCAGCCAAGTGAAAAACCCAGCCGAAGTGAAGTGAGCCAAACTCTGTTCAGCTATTCTTTTGGCTTGTATGGCTGATTTCAGCCGTACATCAGTTGCCTTTGGTCAGCCGAACATGCTCTGGGGACCTCACGGCAGTAGGGGACCTCACGGCAGCTGTTTATAGCACCAGTCCGGCCTATACATGTGCTCCTCCTCCTTCCCTCTGCCCTCACAGCCATGGGAATATCCTGCACATCACTGGTGGGACCCGCAGCCACCCGTACATCCCTAGTGAGACCCACAGGCAGCCCTGGTGAGACTGCACACAGCCCTGGTGAGACATGCAGCTCTGGTAAGACCTGCACACACCCCTGGTAAGACCACACAGCCCTGTTGACCAACATGCAGCCACAGTGAGACAGCACAGCCCTGTTGACCCTCACTCAGCTCTGGTGAGACTGCAAACAGCTCTGGTGAGATCACACACAGCCCTGGAGAGACCTGTATGCAGCCCTGGTGAGACCGCACATAGCCTTGGTGAGACCGCACATAGCCCTGGTGAGACCCACACACAGCCCTGTTGAGGCCACACAGCCCTGGTGACCCACACACAGCCCTGGAGAGACCTGCATCTGCTCGCACAGCCCTAGTGAGACCTGCATCTGCCCGTACAAGCCCTGGTGAGATCACACACAGCCCGGGAGAGACCCGTATGCAGCCTTGGGGAGACCCGTACGCAGCACTGGGGAGACCCGTATGCAGCCCTGGTGAGACCCACACGCAGCCCTGGAGAGACCTGCACACAGCCCTGGAGAGACCCACACACAGCCCTAGTGCGAGCTGTATGCAGCCCTGGTGAGACCCGTATGCAGCCCTGGTGAGACCAGTACACAGCCCTAGTGAGAAACGCACACAGCCCTGGTGAGATCGTGCAGTCTCCTGAGACTTGTACACTGCCCTGGTGAAACCACCCAGCCATTGTGAGACATCTTTGCAGCCCTGGTGAGACCCATACACACCCCAGGTGAGACCCATACTCAGCCCTGGTGAGACCCGTATGCAGCCCTGGTTAGATCTGCACAGCCTCCTGAGGCCTATCATAGCCCTGGTGAGAACCCGCATAGTTATGGAGAGCAACACAGAATATGTAACTTCATATTATTCTGCATTGCTGTATAATGCATTGCTGGAATTTATAGTCCTCTAAAGCTGGTGGTATTTTGCATTGCTGTATAATGTATTGCTGGGATTTGTAGTCCTCTATAGCTGGTGGTTTGATTTTTTTTTACTGTGGCCTCAAATGTGTAGAACACAACACTTATGTAAACATACTTTCCAGAATTAATAATGCACAAACAGAAGTGTTGTTTGTTGTCTAACATCACCAGTACAGTAAATGTTGATTTTGTATACTTAATACGTTATTGTTTGTATTTTAACTGACTGGGTCACAATACAAGAGTCATATTTTTTCTTAAAGCGACCCTGTCACAATTTTTAAAAACTAAAACCCGCAGCTACCTGTAAAGCAAACACATAATACGCACCTATCCAACTGCCTGTGTTACTAAACTCTGCTGAGTTGAATAGAGTCTTGCTCAAATATCTTGTAAATTTGACATTTTGGGGAGTGTCAGATGCTGATGAACCCTCCTGTACTATTTGGTTCTATCTGCCAAACCCAGGCAGTAGGAACCCTGGAGTGCAATCGGGAAGTATGCAGGATGTCGAAAATCTTTCAGTATGCCTCTGTTCAAACAATAGAGCTCAATGGTGTGCTTTGCAGGAAGCTGCTGGTTTCAGGTTATTTTTCTTAATTTTTTTTATTACACAATAAAAATAAACAGACTGAGGTTCAAGAGAGTTTACAGTGACAACACATTATGGATTTAAGACATTAAACAACTGCAGTTCATATCATTTGGCAATCATGGTCTTTGTCACTATACAGAAAAATAATTGAAAAAAAAACATCTGTCAAGCTTTGCATCCAAATAAACCAAGGCAGTTGCAGCTGCGGCACACTGGTCCCCACTAAATGCATTATAAGGGCCTGTTCACATGAGATCAGGTCCTGATCAGGTCCTGATCAGCAGACGTGGAGCTGCTGATGCAGTGCGTTTTTGGCCGCGTTTTGGCCACGTTTTTGATGCGTTCCAGCAAAAAAAATCAACTTTTTTTTGCTGGAGTGGGGCTGTTAGTATGTTAGCTGCAGCGCAGTGCGTTTTTGACGCGTTTTTGATGCGTTTGCGTATCCGGACCGTTTCCGGACCTGACAAAATGTGACATGCAGTATTTTTTCTGTCGTAAGCTGAACGGACTGTGCACGTGAGAACTGGAGCCCATAAAACACATAGGGATACATTGGGATGCATTTTGAGTGCAGCAGCGTACGGAGACGGTCAGCACACAAAATGGACGTCGTGTGAACAGGCACCAGTTGTGTAGCAAGGTTAAAAGGTCTCACTTGCGTGATTGGTATGTGTAGTCCATTTTAAATATACAGTATGTTGTAGTTTTAGTAAGAATTGGTGAAAGGTAGGAGGGAACACCGAGATTCATGTCTGAAGAATCGTCTTAGGGGTCTATTCACAAAGCTGCCGAGGGCAGCCAAGTGAATGACCGATCAGAAGTGAAGTGAGCCGAACACTGTTCGGCTATTCACTTCAGGCAACCTGACGGGGAACTGCAAAGAGGGCTGGTACAATGCTAGTTTACTATTGGCTATTGAAATTGAAATAGCCAATAGTAATGTCCCAATGCTTTTGAATGGGAATTTTTCTTTTTTTTTTCTCTATTCTGACATCGCTCCGTGTCAGAATAAAGAAAAAAGACAGAGCGGGGTTTTTCTCCTTGGCGGCCGGGAGCAGGAGACTCCCGGGGTGCAAGAGAGAGTCAGCTATTTGGAGATCAGTGTCCCTGGTTAGCAACCAGGGACGCTGATCTCTCTGAAAGTGGCCGGAGCCAGCCGTAAGATCACGGCTGGCTCCGCCGAGCCGAGGCATATGCGATCGGCTCGACTGAGCCGCTCGGCTGTGATCGGGAGCTGTACGGGCTATTGTGAATAGCCCGTACAGCACCCCCTCGGTTCTCCTGAACCGAAGGGGTCCTGGGGCAGAAGCTAGCCGAAGGATCGGCCAAAGCTACGGCCAGATCCTTCGGCAGCTTTGTGAATAGACCCCTTAATGCTGACCGCAGATAATATGAGGATCAGGTGTTTGGTCCCTTCAGAAAATCTCTGGTCATTCTGTGTTGTCCTACCCAAACTTGCCCACTCAGGATTAAAGGGGAAGAGGTCTATGAGATGTGTTAGTGGACAGTCCAAACAATTATGATAAGATCTGCCAATGCTGCAAATCACTTAAAAAAGAAATCTGAGCAGAAATAATCTTTACCCTTGCAGTGGGGCTACCCCTGCACTGCAAGGGTTAATTGCTCACTTTAGTCTAGGGTGTAAAATAAAAACATATACCCACCTGACAAAATAATAAAACATCTGGCCACACTTCATGTGTCGCTGAAAACGTCTTTTTATTAAAATCACACAGTAACACAAAGTCCTGCCTCACGTCCACCCCTCCAATGTATTTCACCCAGTCTTGGGCTTAATCGTAGATATACTCACCCAAACCACGGATCTGTCTGGCTGATAGACCAGTCCCTGCAGCCTATGTCCTCTTCTACGCATATGGACACACCTTCTGCTCTTCTGTTCTCATTCTAAAGGAGAGTCTATAGCAAGTATCTTGTATTGTGCTCTTAGCAAATCCCAGCATGTTTTAATGGTAGATGTATGGAGGCACCCTGTAATAAGATAAATATAAAACATGTTAAGTAATATTTATTTTAAAAATATAGTATATATTGTATACTTTTATGTTGTAAACTTAACATAATGAAGAAAAAATGATTATACTTTCCATATAATGCAATATTGAATTGAATAACATTGCACAGAGATGTTATTTCTTAATACAGTTTGTTTTTATATTTGTATTTTATTTCTTTGTTTGCCTTTATTAATACACAAGAAGAAAGTCAAGACAACACAAGCTTGCTTTCTTGGTCAACACCAACAGTAAAGAAATTGTTCTTATCTTGTTTTTCATTTTCCCTTTAAAAGTAGTAAGGAAACATACAAAATATGTCTCTGAATGTAACTAAGGACCCTGGGCTGAACAAGACAAAATCAGTTGATTCCCCCCTTAAAAAGCATGGATTGAGCAATCTTTACTGCTGGCTAATGGTGCCACAGCTACCTGTGTACCTGAACAGTAACTGCATCTGATAGGATATAGTGACTGGTTGATACATTTTCACCTGGCTCAATTGATTTTTAGATTGACTTTTGTGGAGCTGGATGGGGCTTACAGGGCAGTGTACAATTGAGCCGGGTATGTCCAGCTTTAGATTCTTTATGAATATTTTTCTGTGGTCTTACATGTGTTAAATCTACTGCTTTGGTTTGTTTACATTAATGTTTTACTTTTTGGCTTACAACCTGCACTAGGGAATACAAGCTAATTTGGAATAAGATTGGTCAATGGGTAACATGCTGTACCAACTAAGGACTAATTTATTTCTGTTTTTAACATAGGGATAAATACATTCAGTCAAACATACTAGCAATGTTGCCAGTATATACAAATGATCCTGCCTATTATTCCCATTATATCTCTATGGGAGATTTGATAAAAGTGAAGCTCCCAGAAATTGATGCACTTTGCACTTTGAATAGTTGTTATAGGATGAAATACTACATAAAATAGGGGGGCTTAAATAATATAATCAATATAATATCAGTTTTATATTGATGTAATTTGACATTTATTATTTGTATTTATTAACTGCTCTATCCTATTCATATATCATTCAAATGATGGCACATTTTAGCTAGCTATTATTGATTTAATGCTATTAGGTGTAATATGTTTCTATTAAAATGCACTCAATTCAAACTGCTGAATGTGATTTGAAAGTGATAAATGACTTACACCCATTCAGTCAGCAATGGCTGCAGGGTTTTAAGTAACAAGATTTTTCTTTGCACATTTAAAAAAGTGAAATGCCTTTCTTTGAATACTGTCTGCATATTTTATTTATTTCTATTTTGGCATGGATGAATTTTAACAGCTGAAGGAAATCCCGTGTTATGAAAAACAGGAATTATCTTTAGTACGTCCATATTTATTCTTACGTGAAGTGCAAGATATGGCTATACAAAAATACAAAAATACCATGTAGGGTAAGGACTAAAGATGATTGTTTCCCTTCATCTCAGACCCATTGCCTCTTCACAGTTACGAAGTTAGACACATGTTCGTCAAGTTTATAAAAAAAACACCTTGGAGACATTTATCAATAAAGCCGCATTCTTTGCATCCACAAATGTGATGCATTTTGTGTAGTTGTCTCTGAAAAGTGACAGATTTATCATAATGTTGCAGTTTTGTGCAATACATGTGTTGCAATCCTTTCTGCCCTTTTGAGTATCTGCATTACACAATAGCATAGCAGAATTGCCACAGAGTTGTTATAAAAAATTGTCTCAGATGGAACTACTTGTGCCAATTTGACTAAAATCAGCTATCTGAATGCATTTAAGAAGTGGTCAAACTTTTAACTGTTCAAGTCTGTTTTTAGTTATCTTCAAATTAAACATTTTGCTCCTTTTTGATTTGAAAAGCCTAACATTTGCCAGGTTGACCTAATTTAAAGAACTATGCTATGAAGGCCCTACAATTAAACATCTAATATCAGACAGCTACAGACATTTAAATTCCTTTTTAATGACCCCAAACATAAATATATGCTCAAATGGGAAGGCTTCTTGAATCACAGTTAAAGAATGAAAGGAGATGCAGTATGGTTCCTCTACCACTGGTACTATATTTCAGAACTCCTCCATACAACTAACCAGGCGATTCCATCCATGTGCTAGACTGTGACACCAATACATGTAGTCTATACCATAGTTGCTAGGAATGCCCTAAAATCCACACCTTTTAGCAGCTCACCAAAGCCCTTCCTAATACACTACCACTACCTGTGGGGTCTAGGCCATTTCCTACCAGGCTTCCCCATACTAGACATGACTAATCATTCTACTAAATTTTTGAACCACGTGTGTGTCTGGTGCCAGCCAGATATCTAACTGCCCTGAAATGGCAGCAGCCAAGGACACTGTCTAAAATAGACCCATGTGAACACATTTATGATATTCATAACTTAGAATACATGACAGCAAAATTAAATAGTTCTCTAGACACCTTCAACAGAACCTGGTTTCCATGGAAGTGCACGACTCCTTCCTGGTAGCCCCTATCTTTCACCATCAAAGTCTCTTCTTTGCTCCTATTCCCTATTACCCCCTGACAAGAGGTCTAGCCTGTTCAATGGGAGGAACCATAGATCACATCCCCTCCTTTTTTTCCCAACCCTTCCTCCTAACAGGGAATTTCCTTTCTGATCCTCAAAGGGAAGTAAACCCTGACATTGGGTGGACAGTGGTAGAGCACACAAGTTGTAGTGGAGGAGGTTATGGGCATTGGGTCTATTTATTTTTATCAGCTATTGGTGGTAAAGAAGGTAATAACTCTAAGGACAATGGAGTTGTAAATCAAACAGACTTATAATGGATAAAAAAATCAACATGGCTAATGTCATCTTTTACAAGATTTAGCAAGAAAAGTAGGGGGGTGTAGAACCTCCATCCTCCCTCTTCTTTTGCTGTATTATCACACTATGGGGTCTATTCACGAAGCTGCCGAAGGATCTGGCCGTAGCTTCGGCCGATCCTTCGGCTAGCTTCGGCTCTAGGACCCCTTCGGTTCAGTAGAACCTGAAGGGGTGCTGTACGGGCTATTCTATTCTGACATCGATTGTGTCAGAATAAAGAAAAAAAGACACAGCAGTGTTTCTCTCCTGGGCGGCCGGGAGCGGGAGGCTCCCAGAGCGCCCGGGAGAGTTTTTTTTCCTTTTTATTTTTTACAACAGCAGAGCCGCCGGACAATAGGAAACTATTGGGCGGAGCTAGCTGTCACTGCTAGCTCCGCACAATCTTTTTCTATTTCCTTTTTTTAAAAACTTTTTTCCCTCTTTTTCTGTTCTGCTCGGTCCCTCTCAGGGACCGAGCAGAACAGCCGAGCCAAATGCCGCCCAGCGGCATTCGGCTATTCACTCACTGCTGTTCGGCATCTTTAAGAAGAGCCCGAACAGCAGTGAGAAGCCTGCTGGAGGTTCGGCTCAGCCATCCAGAGTCGAACTCCTTCTGCACTTCGGGTCGGCCGAACATGCTGAGCATGTTCAGCCGACCTGAAGCCACACGAAGCAAGCCGATGTACGGCTGATTTCAGCCGATGTACGGCTGATTTGTCCTGAGATCCTAGATTTTGCCATTCCAAAGAAAGGTATGTGCATGGGTAGGACATAGTGCATGTATAAGGACATAGTACACCATTAAGACTGGCTGAGCAGACCAGAAACTAATATACAAATGTATTGTACGTTTTAGCAGCACTCTAAAAATTTGTAAGAGAAAAAAATTGTTTTCCCATAAAGCTAATGGAAGCTATGTTCTCCATGAGTTGTAATGTGACTCCTTGCTCTTTGTATGCACAGCCTGCTCTATGTATGCACTACTTGAACAACAGATTCTGAATCTAAAGAATCAGCTGACAACACTATGGAGCATTAACAGCTTGGAGAGTAGTTTGGGCCTAAGCCAACAGGTGCTGGCTGGGGAAATATGTAGGGGAGGGTGGATATGTGGAGGTGTAGGTGTCAAAGTTAAGTAGCTAAGTTTCACAATAAGGACATAATAAACAATGGCATTCCCCAGTGCATTATATTAGGTAACAAATATAAAAGAACAAAAGATAAACCTATGTGGTTAAATTCTAGGTTAAAAAGCATATAAAAGAGAAAAAATTTGCTTTTAAAAATATATAAATATAAGACAGAAGGGTCACAGTCAGCATTTTAGAGCTAAAATGAATGCAATAATAGATGCAAAAATGCAATCAGGGCAGCTAAAGTAGATTATGGAAAGCATATTGCCACAGAAAGTAGAAAAAAAGTGAAACAATTCTTAAAATATATCAATAGAAAAAAGTCAAACCAGAACATGCATGCCCCATAAAAGGTGAACATGGGGATGTGGTCACAAGTAACAGGGAGAAGACAAACATACTAATAAAATGTTTCTTCACATCTGCCTCGTGGCAGATACACCCCTGACTATAGTGAGGGGAATTTATCAAAACTGGAGCAGACAAAATCTGGAGCAGCTGTCAACCAATCAGCATCCACCTTTCGTTTTCAAAGCTTAACCGAATAAACTGAAGAGAGAAGCTGATTGTTTGCCATAGGCAACTGCGCCTGATATTGTCTGCTCCAGTTTTGATAAATTTCCCTCACTATAGTCAGGGGTGTATCTGCCACGAGGCAAACAAGACGTTTGCCTCGGGCAGCAGATTCCAAGAGGGCGGTAGTGTACCGGCCGTGGGCCAACTGCCGGTTCTTTGTGGCTCGCAACCAGCTCAGAAGTCAGGCACGCGGTCACAGACCACATACCTGACTTGCGGGAGCAGCTACACGGTCTGCATCTCTGACGGATGCAGACCGTGTAGCTGAGTCTGCGCCGGCACTTCAGTGAACGCTGGCCAAAAGGATTGTGCAGGATTGACTGGTAAGGTCTGCAGCAGACCTCACCAATCAATCGCCGAAACACCGGGACCGACGTGCCGCCTCACAGCCTCCTCCCTGCAACATGATTTCTGCGTCCGGAACTTGTGTTTTCCTGCAGCAGAAATCCCTAAATTGGCATTTACAAGTGGCAGCTGTCAGGTGATCAGGTGACAGAAGTTGCATGTAAATGTCTGCACACCGCATGTAAAGATACGTGATATGTTTACATTCGGTTTGGAATCAATCACTCTCCCTGGATGCAATGATTGTGACTCCAGGGGGAGTTCTAACCGCATGTAATCATATCACGTATCATTACATGCGGTGTGCAGGTGTTTACATGCAGCTGCTGTCACCTGATCATTAACTTGAATAGGTGACAGCTGTCACTTGTAAACGCCAGATTATGGATTTCTGCTGCAGGAAAACGCAAGTTTCTGATGCAGGAATTCCTAATCGCACCTAAATCTACAGATATGAATAGGACCTTATTGTGAGTGTGTATTAGTGTCTGTAGTACTTAAACTGGATATAATTAAATTTTATTTTAAAGTAAAAAATTTGGCAAGCGGCCCCCATGAGAGAAGAACATTTGTTGAGTATCTCACAGACCTGGTATCTCACAGACACACCGCACCTGGTAGCCAGTTTGAACACTTTCACCCACCACCTCCGCCACTCGTTCTCAACCGCTGTATCTCACAGACACACCGCTCGCTGCTTCGGGCTCGCTGCTCGTGCCCTCGAGCGGTGTAGTCTCACCCCGACCTCAACATCCACCTCCAGGCTATCTTCCTCACCATTTGGCTTCCCCCGTACATTCCCTGCCTGACAGCATCAACTGTTCACCGCGGCCCCCCCACACACACACACACACAGTCCTCAGGCACACATCCGTTAGCAGCCAGCACGTTTCAGACAGCCAGTCCTTCTTCTTAACCCGAGCCTGCCCCCCCCCTCTGATCCCAGCCACACTAAACGTCTGACCCAGATCCCCTTGGACATCGTACTCTTCCCAGCACCAACTATTGCAACATCACCCTGCCCACCACCACCAGCAACCCTGGACTCCCAATTCATCCACACTTCGTAACTGACAACGCGCTAGTACCCACACTCTGGTAAGTCTCTTTCCATTATTCCTTTATTTTTTCTTGCTCAGTCACCACTTGGTAGTGCGCTTCTGTATTTTTTGTCTTCTCTATCAGTAAAACGTTGGACACCCCGGTCCGCAATTTTAGGAGCCGCACACCAAGTACCGCAACCGATATTTCTTTACCCTCACCTCAGGGGCAGCGCTGCATTAGAGGACATTCCTCCCAATTTTCTGGTGATCCTGCTGCCCACCAAGGATGTCCTTCACTTTGCAGGGATTTTCACTCACTTCCTATTGTTAAGGGAAGTGAAGAGAATTTCTCCAATGGAACATAGATGACAAAAAAAAAGGATGACAGGAGTTAGAACCCTCCATTACTCTATGCAAAACTAACAAAACATTTTGGCTTCAGTTCTCTTTTTTAACTTCTATTGGCATTGACGAATTTGAGTTTATAGTTATGGTTACTGGAACAAGCCCAGAGAGTAGTGATGAATGGTTATTTTTCCAAATGGTCTAAGGTTTTGAGGGGTGTGCCCCAGGGTTATGTTTTAGGGCCAATGCTCTTTAACTCATTCATAAATGATTTAGAGGTTGTAGATAATAGTTAGTTGCTGATACCAAATGTGGTAGTGTAATAAACTCAAAACAGGATATTGCAACTTTACAGGAAGACCTTGATAAAAAGGGATGGGAAGCTACATGGCATATAATAATAAAGAAAAAAAGTTATGTACTTGGGTGATAAAATTTGCATGCAAAATACTTATTAGGAGGAGCTCCTCTGGGGAAACCAGTAGTTTGTAGGTTTTTGGAGACTGTAGACTTAGCAATAATACTTGAAATATAGGCAAGCATAAAACTTATAGATACAAGGCCTGATTTTTTCATAAAACAGTACTGAGCAGTTTTGGAGAACAGAATGTATGAGAACATCAGATTAAATGAGTTGGCTCAAGGTGCTCCTGAATTGTTTTGAGATATTTATGAGGTTCTTTTGGATATACCCTAATTTGTACATGGAAGGAAAACAGCACAGAAACAAGCAAATGGCCATGTACATAATCCTTCTTCAGTCTGACAGCAGAAGCAAAATGCTAGCTTTTGTTACTATAAAGATGTTTAATAAAAAAAAGCCTAATTTTTTTTTAAGTGGTTGTTTTACCCATCATTCCTGGCACCCCCCATGGCCCAAGAAAAGAGCTTTGTAGCAGCCATTTGAGGGGTGGGGGTGGTTGTGGTGTGGTGGCAAACCACATGCACACTCTCCCTATATGAAACTTCAAAATGCAGAAGCAAGATGCACTTTAATGTGCCATTGACTGGGATAGTAAAGTGGCTTTTTCTTGCATGGAATTTGTGAAAATCAATAATAGTTACAGTTTAGGAAATTCAGAGAAAGACTGCTGTTGTACTATACTATAAGCTCTCAGTGTAATTTTAAAGCATATTAAACTGCAAGTCACAATCTGCATCAAAATTGAAGACTTAGGGCCCATTCACACCAGGCGCTGAGCTAATCGCACAGCGTCTGGTGTGCAGTGCCCCGACACAGTGCCAAATTGCTGATCCAACCACATTGCACTGTGTACTTTGCATTTTTTTGGTAATTGCCAAAAAGATGATATTTATTCTGTTTTTAAAAGCATTCTTAGAAGGGTCTATTCACGAAGCTGCTGAAGGATCTAGCCGTAGATTCGGCCGATCCTTCGGCTAGCTTCGGCCAGCTTCGGCCAGCTTCGGCCCCAGGACCCCTTTGGTTCAGTAGAACCGAAGGGGTGCTGTACGGGCTATTCACTATAGCCCGTACAGCTCCCGAACCTGGCCGAGCGGCTCAGTCGAGCCGAACGCATATGCATCGGCTCGGCTGAGCCGTGCTGAAATCCAAAGCTGGCCGAGCGGCCGGCCATTGGCTGGCCGGCAGCCTGCTTCTGACAGCTGGGCAGAGCCAGCCGTGATGTTACGGCTGGAGCTGCAGTTCTCCATCAGGTCCATCAGCAGAGGGCTGGTACAATGCTAGTTTTCTATTGGCTATTGCAAATTGAAATAGCCAATAGTAATGTAGCAATGTATTTCAATGGGATTTTTTTTTCTCTATTCTGACATCGTTCCGTGTCAGAATGAAGAAAAAAAAGACACAGCTGTGTTTCTCTCCTGGGCGGCCGGGAGCGGTAGGCTCCCACAGCGCCCAGGAGAGTTTTTTTTCTTTTTTTTGACGGCAGCAGAGCCGCCGGACAATAGGAAACTATTCGGCGGAGCTAGCTGTCACTGCTAGCTCCGCACAATCGTTTTCTATTTATTTTTTTAAAACTTTTTTCACTCTTTTTCTGTTCTGCTCAGTCCCTCATTCGGCTATTCACTCACTGCTGTTTGGCATCTATGAGAATGTACCAATATTCCTCCTTGGCATATAATAATAAACATGTTTACTATATACACATGTAGAGGCTGCAGGCTTCTTAAGCAAGTTGCAAGAAAAGGATTTGTGTATTTCAAAGTTCTCCTGTCTTTTAGCACTTTGGAGAAAAGTACCAAAAAGTAATGCTAGCATTTTGTACTAGAGGCAATGGGATCCTGAGCTTAATTTTCACTTGCCTCATATGTTTTAGTATTAGCATGATTTTCATCAGAATGATGTTGTTTTCTACCACAATTCTTTAATCCAAACTGGGCCTAGTCAGTGCGTGTCATTATGACTGTGTTATAACATCCAATTTTAAATTGATTTGAAAGCAGCGATTTATTTAAATAATCCACAATTCTTTGTGAAGTATTGTAAAAAAAGTTGGTGCTACATGAGTAAACATAATAAAGAATTAGATTTAAAAATTGTTGCATTGAAGCTTAATAAGCAATTGTAGCCCAGAAACACAAACCACAATTCTTATTAATCTTTTGCAGTCTTAATGATGTCCTACTTATACACATTCATTGTAATTGTGATAACCGTTATCAAAAATGTTTTAATTAGATAATATGTTTGGTGCTATCAAAATGTACCCAATCATGTCATAAAATAACATTAAGATGATGATGATTATTATTATTGTCAATTTATGTGTATATTTATCTATATATAAAGATCTGCAGCATGTTCTGCTAAGGTGTAAAAAGTTAAGACATGGAGATATTTAACAATAACATATAGAAATACATGACCACTAGCACGGAAAAAGTAATCTAACAAATAAGAAAATAACAGCTTAATAATACAGTTCAGTATAATACTTGTCTTTGAAAGCATGAAAAGTGCATGTATTTGGCCCTGTCTATCACACTGAAGTCAGGCAATTTCATACTGGGTCGGGGAGTAAGGTGTTTGCATAGTTTAATTTTTTAGCAAAGACCAGGTGGTAAGAGTATTCTTTATATTCCCTGACAGCCTGTCAACCAATAATTTTGGCTGTTAACACTGGTCATGGGCTTTGAGAAGTTAATGCAATGATCACAGAAAACATCTTTGTGCCACAAGATTTTTTCCTGTTTGTTAAATGAAAATGTAAGCCAAAAAAAAAAAGAAAAACGTGCACAGCTGCAAACGTCTGCAGTGACTTCGTAATGCTTAGGATCTGAGCCAATACAAATAATATATATAGCAGACATTTGATTATGAATTAATTGTGGCTACTTTGTGATTTTTAAGTGTTTACAACACACATTGCAATAAAATAAAATATAAAAATAAAAAGGTAAAATAAAGTCTAACATTTTAATTCCTTTTAAATTAAATTTTTTTGTGTTAGTAATAACTTTATATGTAGCATTCAATGGTTCAGTTGTAATTTTATCAAATGTTTTCAATTGTTACCTTAAATGTATACATATCTTACTACTAGTCACTTTTATTGTAAAAATTTAGTTTTTTTGTTTTATCAGGTAGAAATAACTAACCCACTCTAATTCCCCAAATTTGAAAATTGTTTTTATTTTTATGTTCTGACAGTATTATAATGCTAATGTTTTTACCAGCATATGCTTATTGTAATGCTGCAATAATGACATAAATCAGCAGATCATTTCTACTTAATCAGAACTGATGATGAACCTGCTTGTCTAAGATCCACCTTGATCTCTCCCTAAATTTCCTAAAATGTGACTCCTTTCTAAAACATCTACATTCCTCTACAGTCACACCAAAAGCATTTCCAGCCAATGTACACTTGTGAAAACAAAACTGAATTCATCATTCTTAATTATCACTTTTAAGTTTACCTACTCTACTTATAGCTTTAATAAAATGTAAACTAAAAAAACATACTGTTAAAAATTACCACCTAAAAGGTGTTTTCCTTTTATAAATGTTTAGCAGGGGATGCATGTTTTCATGTTTAAAAGATTTGAAGACTTTTTTTATTTTTTGAGGGCCTGCCAAAAATGTCAAAAAAATTACACTCAGTAGAGAAATATACTTTTCCTTTTTTGTTCATGTAGAACAGCAAGCTATGTTCACCCACAGGCAGTAACAGCTAGCCAAAAAACCTGTACAATATGCAAAAAAAATCTCTACTGCCAATTCATTCTTATAAGCTTACTTTGAAGAAGTCTTAGTGTCAATGTGATGTCCTCGTAACTTCAAAAATAACTTTAGCATAAGAGAATGAAGAATGATCACTGTGGCATAAGATGTAGAGCTAAAGACCTAGCACATCTGTGCAGCTTTTCTGTCTGTGGAGATTATTCACTCAGTCAGCACATTCCAACAGTGGTTTTTAATGCCAGATAAACGGCGAGGGATAAAAGGTGGAAACAAGAGTACATGTCGTCATGCTACAGTTAATGAAATTTGCATTTGTTTTATTCAGTAATTAAACTTATTAATATTTACTATCAACCTAAAAATAACAAGAAGTACAACAACATATATACCATCTATTAATTTATGCTCAATGTAAGCAATAAAAGTTACAAATTAGCAGCATTTACATATTTTCCCATTTCACTGCTTTGATTTCCCTCTCTTTTCTCTGCCAGCATACCTGCATGAACTCTTGAAAATAGCCCTTTTCTCTGGAGGCTTTATGCATAATCTTCTTAAAAAGATAATGCCATTCTTGTGTTTACGCTGTAAAAAGTTTTTGAAAAACAGGTTAAGTATAAGGGTGGTATTAATCACAACACTAATCTGTGAAGAAGAGCCTGAATTGGATTAGGAGACTATATATTAACAGAAGAACTCATAAAGGCCATTTTATCCAATAATGGTAACAGAGGGATAGTAATACAGCCATTTAATTGTTTTTATGTAAGATATTCTCACATATTTATAAGGTATATGCAGGCACTTATATATACATGTATTTCATTTATGCCTACACATAGCTTCACTCCATTGCCCTTAATGCAGCAAGATTTAAAAAAAATATAAATCGGCAATGCTAAAGCCTGATGAAGGGACCCTGTGCGGTCCCGAAAGCGCTTGTTTGGTCATATGACAAAAAACTTCAATAAATGAAGCTTTAGCTATCTTAAAAGGATTGGTGTGCTGGTGACATTTCTACAATTTCGCACCCTTTAGTGGGCCACACCCCCAGTAAACACACCCATTTCCCCCAATATACGCACCATTTAAAGACTCCTGTTTTGTTAAGCCACAAGCAAAAATATATTAAAAAGTATGATAAAAATAAAACTTTTATTCAAAGGTATTAAACTTGTAGGTACAATATAAGTATTCTTATCAAATAAAACAACAGAAGGCAAACAATAAATGTAAAACTAAAATAGAGTCTATAAAAATAAAGTGTCAGGTTGTCATGCCAATCCTTTTTTCAAGTCAGTATATCTAGAAAAAGTAAAAATAGAAAACAGAACACAAAACCCAGACTACATGTAAAATGAATGAATTGCTATATGTCCGAATATACATAGTTACATAGTTACATAGTATTTGAGGTTGAGTAAAGACATATGTCCATGAAGTCTAACCTATTGTGTGTGTGTGTGTGTGTGTATGGGTCCCTGTGTCATCTCGTTATTAGGAGTACCTGTACCCCTGTATATTACCGTTTCTCAGGAAATCGTCCAAAAGCTTCTTGAATGATTCCAGACTATTAGCTGAAATCACTGCTTGTGGCAGTGAGTTCCAGACCCTAACCGCGCGAACTGAGAAGAACCCCCTTCGCCCCTTGTGTTTGAATTTTCTTTCTACCAGTTTCAGGTGGTGTCCTCTAGTCTTTGTTACGGAATTTATCTTGAAGAGTTTGTTGCTAATGTCGCTATGACTATGGAACATTTTGTACATGAAAATCATGTCCCCCCTTAATCTCCTTACTTCCAGCGTGAACATATTTAAATTTAGTAGCCGTGTCTCATAGCTCTTGTCCTCCATCCCTTTGATGAGTTTGGTTGCCCTCTGCTGGACTCCCACTAGCTCAAGAACATCCTTTCTGTGTACCGGTGCCCAAAACTGCACCGCATACTCCAGGTGGGGCCGAACCAGTGATGTGTAATAATTTGTTTGAGAATGTGCGGTGGCCATGTTGGAGACGGGGAGCATGACGTTACATGGCGTTATGCATGCGTGGCATCAGGTGACGTCACACACCGATATAGGCGCCGCCATCTTGGTGTATACCTAGATATACACCAATGAAAAGACTCAGTACAGAGGCTCCCCATTCATTCAAACACTGATGATAGTAAAATATTTACTATCAACAGTTTCTGAATGGGGAGGAGACTCTGTACTGAGTGCTTCTCCCAATTGAGGAAATCTTGAATGAACAGGATGCGATGTAAATCACAGCCTGTTCATTCATAACTGGGTGCATGTATATGTGTGTAAATGAGTTCCTGTGTGATCTTGTTTTTAAGAGTACCTGTACCCCTGTATGTAACTATGTAACACTAGTCACTATTAAACAATCCCCAAAAACACTCCTGTTTGTAGAACTCAACAAACAAAAATATTTATCACAATTAGGGATGCACCGATATATCGGCCGCCGAAACTTATTGGCCAAAAATGGCACTTTTGGCATAATGCCGAAAGTGCCATTTTTGTGCCAATACAGCGGTGCATCCCTGCTTTCTTTCCTCCCCGCTGGGCACTGCTCTATGTCCCAGCAAGGAGGAGAGAACTGTGATAGCCGGTCGAGCGCTTCGGGGGAAGAGCGCTGTGAGCGGCCGACGCCTCTCCTCCCACACTGCTCAGCCTCCTATCACAGTCCGGCAGAGCGGTGTGGGGGTGGAAGCAGCCCGCGCTGTCACAGGAGGCTGAGCTCTCCTCCCTGCACCGCTCACTCAGCCTCCTGTGACAGCGTGTCAGGAAGGAGAGCCAATGCAAACACTCAGCGATCAGTGATCGCTAAGTGTTTGTAGATAATTGAGGACATAGTATGTTGACTATATCCTCAATTATGATTGAATGGGAAGTGATCTACATCACCTCCTGTTCATTCATGATTGTGGTTATAGTAAACACACTAACACACTATGTTCTCATGTTATGAATGAACAGGAACACGCAGTATAGAGGATTCCTGTTCATTGATAACAGGGGCTGCAGAAAAAGATTGAGGAGTCTGTGTTCTCAATCTCCTTTTCTATTTTAAAAGGGAATATATCAGGGGTCTGTTTAGACCCCTAATATTTCCCTGAAGCCCCTAAAAGTAAAGTAAATAAATAAAAATAAAATATTTAAAAATGTAAAAAAAATTAAAATAAAAACATTTTCAGTTTCGGCCTAACAATTTTTTTATTTCAGTTTCGTTTCAGTTTTGAAATTTCCATTTCGGTGCACCTCTAATCACAATATCTATGTATAGATGTGGCCACCCTACACAGTTCTATATCCAAACATAATTATTTATTACAAAGACATATAATGCTTGTTGGAGCAGATAAGACATAACCTCTAAAATCAAGGTGAATACAAAAGAAATCCAAAAACCGTGTCCCCTGTAAAATATGGTGATCTCTATAGTTTTAATTTCTTTTACTTTTAATGTAATTTTAATTTCTTAATACAGTATATCTTTATACTGTATAGAGGAAATCAAATACTCATATACTTTACACCAGTGTTCCATTAGAATAGGGTCCTTAGTACATCATAAATGCTAATATAACATGTACACAGAATGGAGGTGTTTGGAGAAAGAGGGATGAATATTGTCCCAGATTCTCCAAAGGGATGAATGTTGTATGGAACAACAGCTTAAACCTGGAAAATTCTTTTTTATCAGTGTCAGCATATAAAATTTCCTGTTGCAAAGCATATCTTATCTGCATATGTCCTTCTTTTTTTTATAGTCCAACATCATCGAAATGATTCCTGTATGTACTGTTAGAATGCAGCCATCATATGCACATTCATCTAGCATAAAAGATCATCCAATGCAACACAGTGCATCTTGCACCCAAAGGTTGGATATCTAAGTCTATTAGCACATTCATTGATTGAACAATACTGTATATAATCCAACATCTTTCTATAACTCTCATCCCTTTCTCCTCTCCATATCAAACAAACAATTCAATCTAGCAAAGATGATGCCAGCAAGTATACTTATCGCTGACTCTCCAGTGTATCAATCACCACTGGGAAGTAGCAGATTTCCTTAACAGGTGTCCACAGAATGGAGAAATGGCCTGGAACTTGACCAGTTTCACTGGTCACTGCTGGCTATATCAGAGGTATGGCCTACATGTAACAGCATCATAATTCCTTTTATGCATGGCATAAGGCAAAAAAGTAGCGTGCTGGTGGGCAAAATCATGCATGCCCACACATTGCATATGCAATGGAGTTCCTACTCATGACACCAATAACAAGTCTCACACAGATGTAGTGTTCTCATACCCACGCAGTGCAGCAACAACACACTGGGAGATGGGATATATTTACAATATTCCGATAGAGAGGTACTGCACATATGTTAGGGAGGAAAATTAACTAGCTCAAAAATACCACATCCCCCTCCTAAGTTTGCTAATGATGTGCCACATAAATGATTTTCTGTAAATAAATATCCAATGCAATGATATGTATATAAATATTCAAAATAGCATGTAAAATGCCCACATCCCTCCCCCTCTTTCTCCTATTTTTAGAGGACCTATACACAAAAAATAAATACAACTGAGGGCATCATTGTGCCCTGGTGGATTAGTAGCCTCAAATTCCCATATACATTTGCTCTACTTCTGCAAAACCAATTGATCAAAATTTTCTCCACAAGGTTTTTAACCACTTTCTCAACAACTTAGAATTTTAACAACTCATTTTCCCCATTGGAATACTCATGTTTTTCCTCTTTCCCTTCCAAGTAGTTGGAGCATCTACTACATCACTGTGAACCAATAAGCCTCTCAATTATCTTGTTACCTCTGTACCTTCTAAATATATCCTGCACTTTGTATGTAATGTCTGAAAATCTTAAACTCAATCTTTTATACTTTACACTGATTCTTTTTATTTCTTTGTTGATACAGTAATGTTCTTCTCTCACTCTCCTTGGCTCTTTGATATGCCAAGTTCAGCCAATTTTTTTAATTGTAACCTCTATTGATAAATCTATCCCTTTAAGTAGCAGCCTTCATCTCCATATTGTCCCTATTACCTATTTGTTGAATGCATATTGTCAGTATTACCTGCATGTTGTGACAGTTGCCCAGTTGTTGATAATGTATTATAGCAATTGCCTGTTTATTGCTTGCTATTGTAATGATTGCTCATTTAATGCCTGTGTACTGAAAACAATTCCTGTTTGGAGGCCATGTTTTGTTTGAATTGTTAAACATTTGCATTGTGCATTATGGATCTTATGAATTACAGCAATACCTGAATAAAAATGCTAGTTTTGTTCCAGTATAATGCAGGCTTTTAGAATAATTTGTTTCTAGTTAGAGCTTGTAGTAGTTGACTAAAATATATTATAAAATAGAAGTTGATTTTCAGCCATTCAACCATATCTCTCCTTGCATTGTCCTTCCATTAATGAGGTGCTTACTCAACATAAACGTTTGAAAAGGGATTGTTAAAGAACATATGAGTATTAAAAATTGATCTTCAGTCACTACTTCATTATGAGCAACATGGGTGAGAGGCAAGCAGATTCAGTGATTACCTCATGCCCAATACCTGACCACAACTGATGGCATGCATACCCTTGAGAGCTTTGTGAAACACTAAGAGGCAGAACATTATTATAACTGTGTTGCATTGTTGTGATTTAATAATAAGCACATCTAAAGCAGCTTGATGCATCATGCTCTGGGCCAGCCTTTATCAACAAGGGTTCCTCCAGCAGTGAGCAGTGATTAAATATTTCCCTGTCTGAAAGTGCACTTATAGTTCTAGCATCAATACCACTCAGCAAAGCCAGTGTCATTGAATTAGCATAGTTTTCTTTCCCATCTTTCAGGGATATTTCAATTATATTTTTTATCTGTCTGCAAGAAGGAATACACTAACCACCAATATGAATGACTACCAGTAAAAGAGAGCACTGCACTGCCCACCAATGTAAGGGAGTATTTATTGAGTAACAATCAATATAAGTGGAAAATAATCCACACTCCATTAATATAAGTGGGAATTTCTCCACAGACCACCAATATAAGGGGCAATTTCTCCACTGCCCATCTACAGATGGCCATCCATAAAGGGCACTGCACTGGCCACCAATATAAGGGAATGCTACAATTTTGTTTTCTGTACACCTAGACATCATTGTTATTGTTTGATGCCATGACTCTTTTGGAAAGTGATTTTGTCCAAGGGGAGGAAGGTGTTCACAAATACAATATATAATATATAATATAATATCTATATTTAGCTGCATAATTTATTGGCACGATAAAAATATGGGTATGAAATTAAAAAAAAGAATATCCAGGGGCTACATATTGCAAAACTATGAACATTGAAATCTATTGGTGTCTGTAGAAATATATGCGGCTCGATGAATATAATAAAACATTCCTAATATATTTTTAGCTTTATTATTACGATATTGCAATGAGTGAAAAGTGGCTAGAATTTGGAGGCTGACTGAAGAACAGACTTATTGTGGATTGTTGTGGAGAACTTCTGAAGAGCAACAAAATGAGAAGTTACGAGTATACATAGTTACATAGTTGTTAAGGTTTAATAAAGACACAGGTCCATCGAGTTCAACCTTTGAGTTTTGTGTGTGTTACTAAGATTACCTGTACCCCTGTATGTCTTGTATACCTGAGGCATGTTCTAAAATACACATCTCAGGAACATCTGTGCTATGCTATATATGTATTGTGTTCATCCAAACTTCTACTGCTCTCTTGAAATCTTAATGGATACATTTTATCTCACTTACATTAAGTAGCTCACTTTCTCATATGCACCAACACTTAGGGGTTCATTTATAATGTTCTGCCCGTCACATAATGGTTATTCCTATACCCCGTCAGAGCCATCTAGGGACTCTAGCGTCATGTGAACAGCATCCATCTGCCTGTACACTAGGCAGAACTTTTATAAATGAGCCCCTTACAGTAAAAAATGAGCCTATAAAATGAGCACCATACAAAAAATTAGAGCCCCCACATATAAATGAGCCCCATACAAAAAATTACATCCAGAATACTTATTTTAAATTTAGTTAAAGTGATACTAAACACGGGAGTTAAATCTTGGAAATGCATTCAAGTACCTTAACTATTAACAAAAATGTACCCTATTTGTGTATCACTCCACTGTAGAGCCTCAAATCATCTCTAAATTCCTGATGACACTGCCCATCCTTTTGGGGGGTGGCTACTTATGTTCCCCATGGTCCCTGTGTGTTTGTTGTGAAGTAACCACCACTCCAAGCTTGCTTCTGGACTACAATCTCATGTTTAGTTTACTAATTTGTATTGAGATTGTAGTCCACCACTTGAGTGAGCTTGGAGCGGTGGCTACTTTACAACACACACAGGGACCATGAGGAACAAAAATAGCCACCTTTCAGAAGGAAGGACAGTGTCAGCATGAATTTAGAGATGATTTGAGGAACTACAGCTGAGTGATACACAAATAAGCTACATTTTTGTTAATAGTTAAGGTACTTGAATACATTTTTAAGATTTAACGCCTGAGTTTAGTGTCCTAATGAGTTTACCAGAAGGCAATAACAATGACATAAAAAATTACAATATATATATATTTATATTACAGCAGCATGATAGGTCTGCAAGTTTGGATGTTCTACCTGTGCTTGCGTGGCTTTCCTCCAGGTACTCCAGTTTCCTCCCACACTCCAAAGACATGCTTGTAGGTTAATTGGCTCCCATCTAAATTGACCCTTGTATGTATGCATTTGTGATAGGGACCTTAGATTGTAAGCTCCTTGAGGGTAGGAACTGATGTGAATGTGTACTGTGTAAAGCACTGCATAAATTCTTGTTGCTATATAAATACCTGTAATAAATAATATATACTAAATAATATAATATGAAGGATTACTAAGGCTTACGATGGTCTATCACTTGCAGTAATACCAATCTTATTACAAATGTGTTCAGCTGTGGCCAAATTACAGTAAAATTTATGCAGTTCACTGTTTCATTTAACTTCAGAGCATGTCTATTGAGTGCTACATCATAGATTTGGATATTAAATTGTTACAAAATGCCTTTCACATATGAGTGGTATTACATCAGGGCTTATACCTTTTACTGATGAGGTTTTAGTTTGGATCTAACATCAGTTTGAAGCAAAGCCTGAATGTTTGGTGGTTCATGGACCCACCAAACTAATGCAGGACTATGCCATAGTAATCATAATGCACTGGCACAATTACTAATACTATGAAGCGTACAGCTGTGGTTGCAACAGTTAAAATTATCAAAAATGTGCCCGTTCCAAGCAATATAACTGAGCTAAGATAAAATAACATTGAATAAAATATCCACAATTAAGAACATTAGAAACAATGTAACTAAAATAGTCCAGCCTTGTAGCTCTGTGAAAGCCCAAGGGGAAAGCACTCATATAAACTAGAAAACAAGAGCACAGAAGCAGACTGGCATAGGGGTCTATTCACTAAGCTGCCGAGGGCAGCCGAGCGAATGACCGATCAGAAGTGAAGTGAGCCGAACACTGTTCGGCTATTAAGCAGTTCAAAAAAGCTGTAATGTGAAATGGTGAATAAAATAATGCGCTCACAGAAGTATTTGTTGTGTAGAAGCCAAAATGCAAATAGAGAAAGATATTGGGGAAGCTGCCGAGATATCCTCAGAAAGGAGCCACTGTATATAGGTTGAGAGCATTGTGTCCAGAGAGCACTTGAAAAAAGTATCGGTACTCGTACTCGGTCTTAAAAAAATGGTATCGGTGCATCCCTATTGAAAGCCCTCCTTTATTTATAGTCGCTTTAAAGAACTCTGATAGAAAGCCACATTTACTCCTCTGCTTTAGATACAGTGCATTTTAGGTGCATTATATATTTGGATGTGCTTTAAATGTTTTACCAAACACCGCTATCGGAGGTATTGGAATCTGGGGGTTTATGGACACTTGGACAATGACACCCTGACACTGGGGGGTCCAGAACAATGACACAGTGACACTTGGAGTCCCAGGACAACGATATATTGACACTGGGGGTCCAGAACAATGACACAGTGACACTTGGAGTCCCAGGACAATGATATACTGACACTTGGGAGTCCAGAATGATGTCACACTGACACTTGGGGTCACAGGACAATGACACATTAACACTTGGGGTTTACAGGACAATGACACACTGACACTTGGGGATCCAGAACAATGACACACTGATACTTGTGGGTCCTGGTGAGACCTCCGTATCTGACCCTGTTGAGACCTCCGTATCTGCCACTGGGGAGACCTCTGCATCTGCCTCTGCTTAGGCCCTGCGCATCTGCCCCTGGCAAGACCGTCCACATCTGCCCGTGCTTAGGCCCTCTGGCATGTATTGGTTCTGGTCTGAGGTCTGCCGGGGTATTGGTTCTGGTCTGAGGTCTGCCGGGGTATTGGTTCTGGTCTGAGGTCTGCCGTGTATTGGTTCTGGTCTGAGGTCTGCTGTGTATTCTGCCATTTAGCTCACTTTCCAAATTGCCTATATTGGTCTAGATTTTAAAATTCTCCTACGAGTTCCCCAGCAATTCATCTTTTAGTGAATTGGCCCACTATTTTAAAAATAGTGTGGAAAAATAATTTCTGTAACACAAGAATGTTTATGCAGGTGGGGCATAAACAGTTTTGTAGTCTTATAGTTTTTATAGTCTTATTTTCAAAACTGTGAAATTGTATGCCTACCATGAATCTGCACCTATTCAACTGGTATACAATAAATAGTTAACCAAGTAATTTCTATGCAGTTTCATTAGTATATAACCATGATAATTATAGATATCCAGATTTCCATGGGGAGGTGCTCAACTCTGTCTTTACGTGTTTTGCGGTACCGTCGCTTCTTCAGGAGCTTATGGGCATACAGTTGTGGTTCACAAATTTCTCTTAAATCATGGCTCAAAAATAGATAGAAAACAAAATGAAATCATCACACAAGTGGAAGGATGCAACAGATCAACCAGGTTGGCGTCCAGGCACACACAATCACTACCCTGAGATTTAGATCATCATCTGCATCTTTTATTCACCATAAGTGTGTGTCCATCCAGTTTGTAGTATGACCAGTCAGGGTAGGCCACTACTTTACAATCAATTCTGGCGCTTTTCCTATTAGAACTACTGGTCACAGCCATATATGTGGAGGCCCAACTGATTTCTACATTTATACTCTTGTACCTTTGTACAAGCTCCTTTACAACACACGTCCTGGTTTGCGGATGATTCTGGTTGTGTGTGCCTGGATGCCCACCTTGTTGATTTGTTGCATCACTCCTTCCACCTGTGTGATGATTTCATTCAGTTTTCTATCTATTTTTGAGCCATGATGTAAAAGAATCTTGTGAATCACAACTGTATATCCATAAGCTCCTAAAGAAACCGTGGTACCACAAAATAGAAAGAGTTGAGCACCTCCCCATAGAAAAATATCTATATTTATCATGGTTATATACTAATGATACAGTATAGAAATCACTTGGTTAACTATTTATTGTAACCCAGTTGAGGAGGTGCAGGTTCATGATAGGCATACAATTTCACAGTTTTGTAAATAAGACTATATACGTTGATGATTTTAACCTTGCTATATATTTTTCACAAACAATGTACACAATAAAATATATTTTTTATATATAAATTAAAGGGGTCATGGTAGTGCCTACAAAGTAATTTTTCTTCTGTTCTTTCTTATCCATTGATATTAGGATGTGGCACTGTCTAAACCCCTATGCATCCTTGTTACCAAGTAAAAACAAATAGGACATTTCTACTAGATTATTTAGGGGAAGTGCTGCAGCGTAAAAAGCTTGAACAAATTGGGGCTCAGACAGCCAGTGGCATGGCAATGAGGTTATGTGGCCTAGTATGATTCCAGAGGTTGGAGAGCATGCTTTACCGACCACCCAGGCTACATGCCTGGACAAGGGACTGATATGAATGTTAGGGGAAATTCAGTAATTTTTTTTCTGTTCCCCCTTGTAAGGCACCTTGTCCACATGTTGAGAGGACAAAAGGCTTTTATCCACATCTGATGTCCAAAATGATATCAGAATCTCAAAGCCATTAAAATAAGGGGGCCTCATTGACCAATTATGGTTTTGACTCTGAATGGTATGTTTACCTGGCTGGTTTGTTAACAGATAGCAACAGCATTTTTATGCTAAAATTTTTTTTTTTCTTATTCAAGGAGTGAAAGGCCTGCAGTCTCTGAAACAAAGACAGAAAGGGCAGAAAAATTATCTTTGGTAATGCTGTGAGCCAGACCCTTCAATTTTCCTTCCACTAACAGTATTTTTGTATGTTACATATTTAAAAGAATGTTTTGAGGTTAGCTTTATAAAATATTGTTATTCATTTTCAATTTTTGTCATGAAAAGATTTTGGGTTATTTTTTTATCATAGGCCACCCCGTCCCAGGTCAAGCAAAGGCGATGGGAAAGGAATGGCAAGGCTGTGAATAAAACACTTACAAGCATCAACATTCATTGACTTTTGGGTGACCAGAATACCAATGGTGAAAGGTGGCCATACATGTGCTTAAGGTATATGCTTGCCCTGCTGCATGTGTCATGTCAGAGAGGGCCTTCAATACAGCGAGTTTGACAGAGAAGGTAGGTTTTCATTAAAAAAATTAAAATGTTACTGTATTATTTCACAGATAGAAATATTATACAGATTCAGGTTAGACTATAGGCAGCTTTAGTAGGCCATAGTTTGAGAAAGGGACCAGGAAGGCTTTATGCAAGAAATCACAATTACTTATCTACTATTACAATTACTTAGGGTATTATTTCCCAGAAAAAGCATAAATATTGTACTAACTTCTTGCACAGTGTATAAACACTTTTACTACTTGCATTTTAACAGGAGAGACACCAGCCAGCTTTTAATAATAAAAAAAACATGGATGCGTATTTATTTGAAAGAAAAAAGCCACCAAAATATTGTTGTGACTCTGTTCCAAGCATTTTTGCACTTTCTCTAGGCTGCATTTTAAACAGGACACACATCAACCAACATTTTGTCAAAAATCATTTTTATTTAATTCACTAAAAAATTTGAAAATATTGTGTTGGCTAAATGCACAGCATTTAACCCCTTCCCAACTGATGATGGTGATATCCCGTCACGACCATTCAGTTTGTTAACGACCGGTGAGGGGATAATCCCGTCTTGCGGTACATTAAGTGCTGGTCCGTGAACTCATTGAGTTACTGCTGTTGATGGGTCCCTCATGGTCCAAGGCAGACCCTCAACAGCAGATTAGGTGGTCACAGTCCTGTGATAGCTGATCACTGTTATCGCAGAGCCATGACAGCCACAGAGTCGACACCAGCTCACTGTGTGGTGCAGCTGCGAGCTCCTTGTGTGTTACAAACTGATACAAAGTATCTCTGAGGAGAATACTGTATGCTACTCAGAGATACTAACAGGGTTATTCACAAAGGAGCCGAAGGGTCCAGCCGTAGCTTCAGCTGATCCTTCAGCTCTTTTCGGCCGCCGGAGCCCTTTGGTTCAGTCGAACCGAAGGGCTGCTGTACGGGCTACTCGCTATAGCCCGTACAGCAGCCGAAGGCAGCCGGCGCCGCCCAGTTGTTATTCATTGGCTGGGACCTGCTAGAAGGTTCTAGCAGGTGGCGGCCAGTAGAAAACATTTGGGCAGAGCTAGCTGTCACTGCAAGCTCCACCCAATTGTTTTTTTTTATTATTTTTTTAATCTTTATCTTTTCATGCCAGTATTTTTAATGACATTTTAAAAATATTTTGTAAACATTTTTTTCTACCTTTTCCACTATTTTCTATTCTGCTCAGTACCATGGAGGTACCGAGCAGAATAGCTGAGACAAATGCTGCTCAGCAGCATTTGGCTATTCACTCACAGATGCTCGAGCTTTGGCTCAGCCGATCCTGATGTTTGATCTGCTGAGTGAAAGTCCTTCTGCACTTCGGCTCAGCCAAACATGTACACTGAAATCAGCCGTACTGAGCCGTAGTGAATAGCCAAATGTTGTTCGGCTCACCTCACTTTGGCTCAGTTATTCACTCGTCTGCCTTTGGCAGCTTTGTGAGTAACCCCCTAAGTATCAAAGTCCCTGTAAATAAAAAATAGCACCTCAGTGCCCTCTAGTTTAGAAAAAAATAAAGTAGTTTGTTTTAAAATTTTTTAAAATAGGGGAAAAGTTTAACCCCTTCGTGACTGACGACGTACAGTGTACGTCGCCAGCATCGGGGCTGTTTAAACAGACACCCGGCGACTTTTGCCGCCGGGAGTCTGTTTAAACTTGTAGAGTTTGTAAAGCCCCCCATGTGATAGCAGTCAAAGTAAAGTTAAAAAAACAAAAAAACTGTTTTTAAAATAAAAATAAAAATAAATAAATCTAATAATAATAATAAAAAATTTTTAAAAGTCCCCCGCCCCCGCGAGCACGTGCGTCGCCACGTAAACACGCGTCGGGTGCGCCTACGTATGAAAACGACGAACGCGCTACACATGTTGGGTATTGCCGCGCACGCCAGAGTGAGAGCAATAATTCTAGGGCCAGTATTTTGGGGTAAATCGGGACATATAAAATAATTTATTATGAATTACTTTTTGTTAGCTACACTAGTTATGTGTTTTGTTTTTTTTCGCATTTTCTTTTGCATTTTTGTGTATTTTTATATAAAAAAACAATTTCTATATGCATATGTCACATCAAATTAAAGCCCCTTTTGTCCTTTAAAAAAGGTACATAATATGTGTAGGTGCGATGCATGAGGAAGATTATGCTGGCTATCAAAATACCTGAACAATATGATTGAATGCAGGCATTGTTCAGGTATTTTGAGAGCCAGCAGAGCTGAATAATAAGATACTGAAGCTTGGCACAGTGGGAGATTCCTCCATCCACACAGTTTAACATAGATTGAGGAATCTGTTGCACTTTTTCCATCTGACCATAGGCTGATAGAAAACAAATCTATAGAAAATCTATAGGTGTATGGCCTATAGATGGTTGCGGTTGACCTTAACCTCCCTGGCGGTAATCCCGAGTGTGGTTCAGGCTTAATTTTCAGTACCAAGAGTGGTAACCCCAAGTCACATTTGCGCAAAAGTGTCACTTACCTTGTCCCTGCGAGCACGCAGTGTCCTCTGCTGTGTTCGCCCGGCCATTGCCGGCATTCGGCTTTCAGTTTCATTTTGGGGCGTCACAGCGGAGGGCAGGGCCAGTGGGAAATTCAAAAGTGAAAACATGACATTTACACAGAATACACACAATACAATGTAATCTGCTATAATGACATGTATTTATCAAACTATTTCACTTCAATTTTGTCCCTAGAGCTTTGTCCTGTGCCCTGCCTGCTCTTTTACTGTACTCTATTGACTGTGGTATGGATCAGGCAATGCCCCCAGAATTCCCATTTACTGGACCATTTTTTAAATTATTATATTATAATTTTTTATAATTATTTATTATATTATAATTTCTTATAATTATTTATTATATTATAATTAATGATTTAATGTTTCAAACTTTATCATACCCGGGATGTCTACTGGACTCTTGTTTGGACAGATTTAGGTGAGTTATTCCTAAGATTTACGATGAATTACAGGCCTATAATATAAAACAACAAATTGCCATGAAAAACAATGTACCGCTTTGGCATGCTAAAATCCTCCATAATCATACCGCCAGGGAGGTTAAACAAACAAGGGCAGATCTTTGAAAATGTCACATCTTATAAACCACACTGTTACTAGTGTAAGAGTAATACAGCACAGAGACGTGTATAAAGTGTTGTGTTACAGTGTTGAATATTCGTTTTTCCTGCATAACCTCTGACCTGTGCCCTTTTGCCTCATGCATATGGTAATATGCAGGCATCTCCAGGTGCCTGCTATTCAGAATAAGCAGTGGTTTAAACACATTTATTCTCCTACAGGAGAACTTTAGGGTGTGGTAGAAAGATATTTGAATTAGCATTCCATTCTGCATTTTTACTGCCCTAAACGAATTGTTGATTTATTGCAGCACAAATTAAGTTACTGGACAAATCTGCATGCAACATGGCAGATTTATTGATAATGCCTTCTAAATTTGCCTTAGGTTTATGTGTATTTGGATAGGGGTGGTCAAATGTTTAAAGACTCCGGTTGTGGAGGTCAAGAACCGTAAATACTTGTGACATATCAAGTATCACTGAAGTGTCCTCACCTGTGTTACTACTTGAAGTAATTGACGTACATTTTGACAGAACAATGATACAAACATTTACTCAACACATTTCCAAAATTGCAGACAAACAAGGTATCAAAGTTACAAAGTCACATGAAAAAAAATTTGCATGTATACCAGGTGAAAAATAGTGTCTCATAATAATAAAATCATTTTTCCTATTAAAGAGACTTTATTACGGTGGGAAAATGCTGCAGGTGTGATGTGCAGGTATCATGTAAATATAAATTATAGCATGCCTGGAACTTTCCTCTTTGCACACCAGTCTACCCTAGACATGTGCTGTTCAATGGGTATTACTCCCTTGAGAGCTACCTAAAAGGACATCTTCTACTATACCAAGCCTGAGATCAAAGTGGATTAGGTACAAGAACAAATGATCCAGTGACCCACAGTTCTTCCATACTTTCCAGAGCTCCATCATTGCTACTCCTAGTGCTGAAATAACCTCTGAATACAAAAGTATAAAGAGTAATTTTGGATAAAGATTAAGCATGGTTTAGCATTGAACTATGCTCTGCAATTTACTATTACATTTACTATTTATTCATTTACACAAGGTACACACATGGTGTTAAAGTACTAGAAAAAGATAGAATTCAGTAGAGGAACTCTCTAGACATGCCACAAAAACCTTCATACAAAAATTGTTTTCTTAAATCAAGTAACATACTCCGAGTATCCTGCTTCTAATTTTCGAATAATGCAGCTTAGGAGGAGGGACTACTGTAGAGGATTTAGTTCATAACATGATCTAGTCAAATGTCACTGAGAGTAGACTAAATTGTCATGTAAATACAGTGCATCAGATGCCACCACAAGTCACTTCATGGTAATGCAGCACACCGCACTGCTGTGCAAGGACCTGAATGGTGTATACTCACACTCTACATAAAGTTAAAAAAAAGTAGGGCTGTTACTGATTAAAATTTTCGTGTTCAATTGATCGAAATTTTTTTAATCGATTAATTTTGATTAATTATAACGCACATACAGATCCAACTACATTGGCCTATACACATACAGCACAGCAATGAAGTAATAAAATGAACTAGGATCACACTAATCCAGCACGGTATTAATCTCACGTGCCCCACTCAATATGGCCGCCGCTTGAGTGGGGCAACTTAGAATAATAACGTGCTGGATTAGTGTGATCCTAGTTCATTTTATTACTTCATTGCTGTGCTGTATGTGTATAGAAGTGGATAGGTAGGAGAATCCTCCGCACACCTTGCAGCAGTCCGGGCCTATACAGAAGATGGTGCTTGTAGTGACAGTCACGGATGGCACCGTGTTAGTACAATGTGGAAAGTGAAATCACCAGCACTCGTGTCTTTGTGACGTTTGTGTCCAATAAATTGACATTTTGGATTATTTTGCTGAGTGCTGGTGATTTCACTTTTCACACTGTATGTGTATAGACCAATGCCTTGGCTGGCGCTCGTGCAGAACAAGTTTCTTGGGCAAACCTCTTAGTTGTAACGACACCGGAAGTCAGGTGGTCGCAGAACTCGATAAGTGTTGACAGATCACCGGCCCAAGTGGCCCTGTCGGCTAACGAAGGGAAGGGGGAGGAGTCCGGTGATGTCACAGACATCAACGTCACCAGACTCCTCCCCCTTCCCTTCGTTAGCCGACGGAGCCACTTGGGGAAGGGGGGAGGAGTCCGGTGATGTCGATGTCCGTGACCTCACCGGATCTCCGACGGGACTCCCGTAAGACCCGGAAGGCGGCGGAGAGGTGAGTTTTCATTTTTGATCCAAAGAATTTTAATCGATCAAAAATTTTAACGATTAATCGAGAAATGAATCGTTAATTTCCGCAGCCCTAAAAAAAAGAAAAAAATTTAAACAGCGAGAGCAGTGAGTACTGAGATGCCTCAACTCACTAGCCCATCCACTAAAATGCAGCATTTTAGTGGATGGGCAAGTGTGAATGGACCCTCAATGCTGCTTCTGTAGCTTACACCATGTAAAGGCATTTTCAGCATCTTTAATGATCAGCCATATGAATTAGTAAATAATTGCAGGAGGTTTTAGTAGCATGATCAAGCAACTCAAATTTTTCCATGTAGCTTTAGTAGCATGACTGAGCCACTACAATTCTTCCATGTAGCTTAGATCTTTACCTTACAAGATGTTGTAAACAATATCAGTTGCTTTTAGGGGTATAGTGGTATGTGTACCTCAGCACTACTATGCGCTGGGACACTGAAACGCTAGGCTACTTTTATTAGTCCTGACACTCTAGCCTACTTGTATTAGGTAATGTGTGACTGTATAGACTATGTAAGAAACAATCAGGGAAGAGATACAGAGTGACACCTATGTTAGTATACTTATTTTTTACCTCCTGCACCTCTTGTCTTCATGGCCTATTTTTCTTCTTTAGTGACTATTAATTACTTGTCACGTTTCACCTCACTGATATGCTACTATGGCCTATTTATTCTACCCTGTTATTATGTCAAGTATGTTTAATGGCCCTTTAAAACCAACAAAGAAAGGGCAATGTGGTTGGATCTATCTGCCTTAGGCAATCCAGGCACTCCATGTGAATGCTACAAATGAATTCCTGTTTATTACTGTGGAACAAAGTGCAGGGAAGTGATTCTGAAGCTGTACCCTTTGATAATTGTGAGTTATTGCAATACACTAATTACATATTTAAATAATGAATTGATACACCATCATCAGTACTTTTGCCCTTGTAAAGAAAAAATTGTGTTTTTATAGTGAAAGGTAAGACATCAGCGTACATTCTTGTTTTTATGTTCTTTTAATAAATGAACTAACATAATATGCTGATCTAGCAAACAATCTGGGGTTCTTTCTTTAATACAATTAAAAATAAAGCATGTAAACTGGTTGTTGTGGATTACCCTATGTTTCTCCAGTTTTTATAAATAGGTCTACAGACTGTTGTGAAACACAAGAATGTATAGCCAAAATTCATGTTTTTGTAAGCCAACTTTTCACTGCTGATTACAAAAATAAGGGAAAGTTTATTACAATTTGTTCATGTTGAGACCTGGTGCTGGCCCCTCTAGCCCTGCTGCCCAAGGCACTAGGTTACAAACTTGTATGGCACCTGCAGTCCTACAGTGACTTAGCACTCAGCTTCCCCCCTTCTTAGAATAAGGGGGCCCTCAGATATCCATCATCTCCCTAGGTGAATGAGTACAGGGCACATAGCTCTGCTTGTTACTCACAAGTCCTTTATTAGAAAAAACCCCCCAATGCCCCAATACCATGAAAATGACGCTCCTTTTAAAAAGTATATTTATACATTTGGATAATTTTGGCAACAATATTTGGTATTATATACTTTTTGTGGCTACAGGGTGGCGTTTTTGATAAAGGGGAATGATCATTTTTAGGGCTGTTACTGATTAAAAATTTCCTGTTCGATTTTTTTTAATCGATTAATTTCGATTAATTATAACGCACATACAGATGCAACTACTTTTAGCTGATCTGCTTGCATTGCAACTCTGCATTAGTCAGTGGTAAATGTGGTATACACTATAAACATATACACTTTAAAATAAATTGAGGGGAATTTATAAAAACTGGAGCAGACAAAATCTGGAGCAGCTGTGCATGGCTACCAATCAGCATCACCTTTCATTTTCAAAGCTTAACTGAACAAACTGAAAAGAGAAGCTGATTGGTTGAAATTGCTCCAGATTTTTTCGCACCAGTTTTGATACATCCCCTTCCCAATGAATCCAAAACAATCATAATTTCCCTTTAACTGAGTGCAGAAGACAATGATGTGCTGTAACTCACAGCAGCCATGCTCTGGCAGAGACTGCAAATTGTACAACTTGCAGTCTCTCCCCGAGTAAATTACATCCCACTAAAGAAAGAATTAGGGTGATCAAAATACCCAAACTCACTGGCCCCAGTGGCTCCGGCGCTAACGAAGGGAAGGGGGAGGAGTCCGGTGACGTCTTGGACATCGACGTCACTGGACTCCTCCCCCTTCCCTTCGTTAGCCGTCACGGACATCGACTTCACCGGACTCCTCCCCCCTTCCCTTCGTTAGCCGACAGAGCCACTTGGGGAAGGGGGGAGGAGTCCAGTGACGTCACCGGATTTCCGACGGAATTCCCGGAAGACCCAGAAACCGGCGGAGAGGTGAGTACCGATCAAAAAAGAATTTTTTTGATCGAGGGATTAATCGTTAATTTCTGCAGCCCTAATCATTTTAGTTACATTTAGGCTTGCTGTGTGAATTCATGAGAACACCCCCTCAGAGTAATACAGGGCCTCTTATAAGTGATATTCAATTCTGACATCTGGGTAATATTCTGGGTAATATAAGTATAGTAGAGGACCCACACCAGCAACCATGAGAATACTAGCTATTTTTCTAATTTGTTGGCAAAGTATGTTTAACTTGGCGGGGTGGTACATGATTAATAAGAAGGCAAAAAAAAGTCATGTTAGGCCCTGTGTGGATGGGCTTTGTTCACATCACTTCTTCTATCCCCTATGCTTCTATCTCCATACATATTTTGAAGGAGGTCAAATGCAAGTCAGAAAGAGATCTGCTGCATGTCAAATGCACTTTGTAATGAAGTTTGAATGATCTCAGCATTGTTTCAAACTGATGTCAAGAGCAAACTGCATGTGCCCATCAAAACAATATATGAACTCAGTAAATGAAACAACATTGGAGAATAATGGTCACAATGGTCAGAACAGGTATTTGATTTTTTTTTTTTACCTGCCATTTTCCTATCAATTGAAAAAATGACGTTGTGTTTTCTACCTGACATGTTGCTATCTACAGTACTCTGGACTGAATTAGATATATGGTTGTAGAAGGATGGATTAAATGAGCCAGACTTTAAAATAATGGTGAAAGCAAGTCAAACTTTGAAATTATGGGGTCTATTCACAAAGCTGCCGAAGGATCTGGCCGTAGCTTCGGCCGATCCTTCGGCTAGCTTCAAAGACACTATCACAGAAAATATCACTTGACAAGGCAAAAATTATCATGCATTACCATTTCTTGGTCTGAAGTTCTACCAAACTGCAAATTAATATTTTACTAGTAAAAACAAACCTCGGAACAATAATTTGTATTTCTTTTGTTCTGGCTTCTCGAGTGAAGTAATATGAAATGACAGCATTGTATTTATGTTGTTGGAAAAGAAATATCTTGTGTAGACTTGCTAATGACTGGAGTAGTTACAAAATCTTAATCGCTTGTAACTGCATTTAAAAGATTGTAAATGTAGCCCAAGCTTGCAAAAGGTAATATACTCCAGGTGTGATTTGCAGGTAGAGTAACTTAGACAGACTCTCACTTTCTCCTTTGTGACAGGTTGGTTAAAGTCTACATATTTACAACAGTCTTGACAAATTGTTACCGCACCTGGACTGTAATTTATCAGATTTATGGGAAATGCCTTTGAGGTTTTACACTGACTCTTTACTTCATAAGATTTAGATTTTATCAGAGCACAGAGCAGCAGTGTCCTAGAATACACCTCATAAGAACAAATGGTTACTTGCAGACATCTGTGAACCTTACTATGCTTAGGTGACCTAGTACATCTTATCAGCATTTAACCTGCAAGTAAAACAGTTTTTCTTGGTATGAGCTTTAATGGCTTTAAAGATATTTAACACCAAATAAAAAACGGTTTTAGCTGTATCCCTTTTTGATAGGTATAAATCATCACTAAGCTTGTTTAAGATCTGCAGACTGTTACTTACCACCTCATTTCAGTTTGTCTCATAATTTTACTTTTTGGCTGCAATTGTGTGCAACATTTTGCATACAACATGCTGGATTTCAGGATTATTATAAATGGATGAACATTTTAATATTTCTATCCATTATGTCTAAGACCGGCAGAAGTTACTATAGCACGCTAACACCTTACTCTTTTTTGTAACCTGAGATACACTTGAGGCTGTGAACAGTCTAATGTAGGCATTATAAAACAAAAAACATGACTGTTCCATCATGCCCCTTTGACCTTCTGCTTGCTCCTCTTCTAGACAATGCACTCAGGGTTGTTTTTGCACCTTTACTTATTTGGTATGTAGCTAATAGCTTTGAAGTACTGGGTCATCTTAAAGAGAATGTAAAGTGGTTTCGTACATATTGTTTTTATTTACTGTAGTCATAACTAAACAAATGTTTAAAATATTCTTTTTTTTCTAGCCCAGATGGAGTTCTGGGTGTCTTTGCAATGTTTTCTTTCGACTCTTCAGGTATTTTGAAAAAGATTACTTTTTTCCAGAACTCTAATGCTTAAGCTGAAATTTGCACAATTAATGAGTCAGAGTGATACATCCCTAACTGATGGCTCCATTGTCTAAGATTTCAAATCAGAGAGCATAATTGAAAGGGACCTACTTTTACAGCTCTCTGTACAAGTTACAGTGGCAAGAAAAAGTATGTGAACCTATTGGAATTAACTGGTTTTCTACAGTAAGTTGCCATAAAATGTGATCTGATCCTCATCTTCAGTAAGTCACAACAATAGAAAAACACAAGGGGGGGTTGCTTTTTCATAGCAATTGTGATTGTTTGAACTTGCACGGAATATGTTTGATGCACTTTGTGTCGGATTTATGTTGCTAGTGTAATGTTGTTCATAAATGAGGTTAAGTAGACTCCAGGAAAGAACACTCATAACTCCAGGCAAAAAGCTTAACTGTTGCTTCTTGAAGAAGTGGTCATGGGGACCACTAGTGGAACCACCAGGGTCCCAGGGGTCGCATTTGCAACCACGCCCTGGCTTTCCGCCACTTGGAGGGGGGGCAGTCTGAAGGGGAGCCGGGCGGGATTTTCTCTCTACATTTAGCCCTTCTTTGGGCAAGCAGGGCTAAATGTAAAGCAGAGGAGACATTTTGTACAAGTGATTTCAGTGACTATACAAGTCCAGCCCCCGACCCCTTCATGGTCCACCCCCCGCCGGCTGCCTTCTTCTGTGCCATTGTTTTTTGGGTCCCCTGATCTTCTGGCAGACCCCAGCCCACAGCAAGGCAGTTCAAGGTTGAGGGCGGGGAGCAGAGCAGAGAACCTCTGTTCTCTGCTCTGTGATCAGTGACACAGGGTCGCTGTACTCACAGCGCTCCTGTGTCAGCTGTCACAAACAAAGCTGTACAGAAGATAGAACACATGGGTGCCTGTGACCTCAGAATGCTATTACGTAGGGGCTTGTTATCCCCTGTGTGATAACAATAAAGTTAAGTGAAAAAATAAAATAGAAAAATAAAATAAAAAAATTGGAAAAAATGATAAAATGGTAAAATAAAACGTAGTAAAAAAATTAAATCAAAATGGAAACATGGAAAAATGGAAACATTAAAAATTGATAAAAAGTGAAAAATAATATAAAAATGTAGTAAAAAAAATTAAATTGGAAAAAAATAAAAATTGATTAAAAAATTATAAAATAAAAACATGATAAAAAGTAAAAAAATAATAAAATAAAAAATTTATAATTTGTTCTAGCTCTGTAAAATGTCCTTTAGATTTTCCAAAACTAATGTAGTGGGATTTTAATATTAAACCATATATTTCATATTGAAATTGATCAGCATGCAAACTATTCTTCTTCTTCTTATTATTATTAATAATAATAATAATAATTAATCCACACAGCCCAACCTGTATGGGGCCCCATGATTTCAACTGGCGGCCCTGCCTCCCGGGACTACACACATGCACTACCCTGGTAACTGCCAAGACGCCGACATTTTTAATGGGGGGTGGAGTGGGAGGCCCTTCATGGTTTCTTGCACCGGGGCCCTGAGGTTTCTAGTTATGCCTCTGATGGGGACTTCTTAAGTTGTTATTTCAGACAGATGCAGAACAAGTGCAGATGAAAACAGGTGCAAAACAGGCGCAAAACACGTGCAATTGGAAAAGTAGTGCAAGCTCAGGTCAAAACCAGCGCACATGTTAAAATACAGATTTGCACATAAAATAATGATCTAAGAGGCTAAAATTGTCACAATTGCTTTGATAAATCCCCCCTAATGTCCTTAAGCTGATACCACACAAACAATTCTAATTTCTTGTGCCTTTATTTATGGCAAGAGTTCCAGGCCCTAAGATGGCAAAACAAGCCCAAATCATGATGTTCCCTCCACCATACGTCACTGCTCTAATGATGTTTTGATGTTCATAAGCTGTGCCCTTTTTTGTGCACCATACATAGTACTATATTCTTCTCAAACAATTAAACTTTTGACTCATCAGTCTACATAACACTTTTTTTTTCTAATGTCACTTTGCTGTGACAAAAATTAATTTGTAATTATCTAATTTATCCAAAATTAACAAACATTTTGCATTCGGACAAATACAAATAATGAAACAAATTGACTTTTACACGAGTAAACTAATTTTTCCAAACAAAAATTTATCATTTAATTACTTACAGTATACTGTATATAAACACCATGTGTTTCATTCAATACAAAACAATTTTTTGTGCTCTTCACTTACTTGAATAAAGCCATCACCATGCATCATGGTAATTAATTCTATAAAATACTCCTTTTCTGGACCCCAGTTTCCACCGAGAACTAACCATGATAGTGCATCACATAGAAATGAAATTAGAGCTCCACATAAATCTTTTATGTTTGAGTCCTGTGGTTAATATTGTAAACTCCACTTATAAGACTCAAAAAGATTCACTCCAAGCACATAACGCGTGTTGGTTAGTTTTTTATCCACAGGAGAATATCACCTAAAGATTCAGCTAAGATATTTTACCATGCATCCCAGAAGTATTTGTTAATTATACTGAAACATTTTATTATTAAAACAACAATAATCAAAACTAGGAGGGTTATTCACAAAGAACCGAAAGAACCAAAGAACCGGTTCAGTAGAACTGAAGGGCTGCTGTACGGGCTATTCACTATAGCCCATACAGCTCCCTAAATTGGCCGAGCGGCTCAGCCGAGCCAAAGGCATATGCTCGACTGAGCTGGGGTGAAACCCGAAGCGGGTTGAACGACCGGCTTTTGGCTGGCCGAAAGCCTTGCAACTTACAGCTGGGCGGAGCTGCAATGACAGTTCAGCGAAGACGGCCGATGACACAATGGGGTGCAATGACACAATGGGGTTGATTTACTAACCTTATAAACACGCTACGAACAAGTATACACCTCTGTAGTGTGTTCCCTCCCAGCATGATCTATTGGTGGAATCTAGACACTTTTGTAGTGTGTACACACCCATCAGGTGTGTTGTGCAAAGCCCTGCATGAATTGCAAGGTGATATTGTGTAAATTAGCTCTACATTGTGTTGCTTGCGTTGATGAATGCAGGAATGTAAATGCATGAGCTAACCATTTTTGTCTAAACTGTGAAGCAGCATTATATATGCATCATGTGCATGATTTTTCCATATATGGCATTAGTGGAAATATGCTTTTAGAGACTTTTTGGTTGATAAATACGTTTTGCTGTGTAAAAATCACACGCACCTAATGCGTGCGTGTGTTTAGGTTAGTAAATCACCCCCAATGTGTAACAAATTTTAGTAGTAGTAGTACATTTTCTCAAGCCCCCTAATTTTCTCAAGCCCCCTATGGCCGACACCCCTGCCAGCCCCAAATTGACAAATTCCTTTTGAGGGGATGCCTGCAATGTGTGGAAAAGTTCAGCAGCATTCAAACTGATTTAAATGGAGAGCATTCTAGAACCATGGGTACTTCAAACCATTACCATACATGGAAATTCTTCAGAGTTCCAATCAACTATTCCATACTTACCTCCATTCCATCAATAACAGGAAAGGAAGACATTCTCTTTTAGTACATCAAAACTCTTTTAGTGCAAGGAGCAAATGTTGAGGTACCAGAGGCTCAAACAGAGGGATAAAATAATATATTATTCCCTGTGCATGGTGAAGAAAAGAACACGGAATTACAGACCTGTTATAGATTTAAAACATCTGTAATTACACAATGAGTTCTCATTGTAATGACAGTTCAGCATCCGCCGGGACGCTGAACTGTCATTTGACATTGAGAACACAACGAACCTGGCCGTGATATCATGGCCGGCTCCGCCCAGTTATTATTTATTGGGCGGGACCTGCTCTAGCAAATAGGAAACAGTTGGGCAGAGCTAGCTGTCACTGCTAGCTCAGCCCAATTGTTTTCTACTTTTGTTTTTCCACTTATGGTCACCGTTTTTCTATTTTGTTTGGTATCACTGAGGCTAGTCAATTACTCAGTTACTGAGCATTCGGGTAGTCACTCACTGCCATTTGGCCCCTATGAGAATAGGCCGAACGGCAGCAAGTAGCCTGCCAGAGGTTCGGCTCATCCGATCCAGATGTTGAATCAGCTGAGTCGAACTCCTTCTGCACTTCGGCTCAGCTGAACAAGCTGAGCATGTTCGGCTGAACTGAAGCCAGCCGACGCATGCTGATGTACGGCTGATTTCAGCCGTTGAGGTACCTAAAGTGAATAGCCAAACAGCGTTCGGCTCACTTCACTTCAGGTCGGTTATTTATTTAAATGTTTTATTTTCAGTTTTTCATTAGTACAGACAGTAGTTAGAAAAAACACACAAAGCAGGACAATGCAGGTATTACATTACATTAGCAATGTGGTGAACTCGTACAATACCCCACGTTAGTACAGTTTCCCAAGCCCCAACTGTGCTGTGCACAGAGATTACTTATGTACACATGTGAGTGCAACAGTACGAGAACTCGGGGTAGTGAAGTTTGGTGTACCTCGTGATGTACAATCATTTGGTATATGGGAGGCCTCCCACGGGCCTCTCATATACCAAATGATTGTACATCACGAGGTACACCAAACATCACTACCCCGAGTTCTCGTTCCCAGCCAGAGAAACCCCCGCCAGTTGTTTAATAATCCGTAGGACTGCATCCCAATAATCTCCGAGGCGTGGACAAGACCAGAAAATGTGGATAATAGTGCCATCCTCCTGTCTGCATCTCCAGCATGTCGGGGGAGTTTGAGGGAACATTTTGTGGAGCCTGGTGGGGACAAAGTACCATCTGGTAAGAATTTTGTAGCCAATTTCTTGGATAGAACTACCTATCGATGCTCTATGGGCAAAGTGGAGTATGTAGTCTTTTTGGACCTGAGTGAAGGTAGTAGCTGAGTCCCTTTCCCACTTTGTCATAAAGCTAGGATCAGGTTGGTTGTGAGCGTTAATAGGACATAGGCTTTAGACAGCCCATGGTCAACGTACTAGCCAGCTAGACAAATGTCCTCAAACGGTGTTAAGTCCATGCTTAAAGGCGGGGAAGTGTTTCATCTGGAGAGAAAGCTACAGAGCTGGAGGGCCTGCCATCCCAGGGTGTAACCAGACTGGCCAGTGCTTCCAGGCTCAAAAAATCCCGCAGAGGTCGGAAATGCCCAGTCCAAAACTGGTTTGATTCCACCAAATGGGAAAAGGAGCTGTCCTCTACACCGGGGACAAAGGTTGGGTCCCCCACGACAGGGGTCAGTAAGGAAGGAGAGGTGCTGTCTGGAATAACTGTGGGCATAGTTTTGAGTACGCGGATTGTGATACCAGTGAGTGGGTGAAGAAGAATTTCCCTAGGTAAAGGTTGTGTTGTCCATAGCAGTCCCGCCATTGGCAAGGTGGAGGAAGCCTGTTCAATTTGCAACCATCGTTTGTCGGAAGAAACATTGCACCATTCGAAGGCCCTGGCCATGTGCACAGCCATATGGTAGCGGATGAGGTCTGGAAAGCCAATCCCCCCACGGGATTTAGGCAGCGCCAGAAGGGATTTATTCAGCCTGTGAATCCACGCGCCCATAAAAAGGATGCAAATTCCCTCTGCATAGATTTCAGGAATGTCATTGGGATGTGCACTGGCAGGGTTTGGAATAGATAGAGTAGATGCGGGAGAATATTCATCTTTAGTACACTGTTTCTCCCGAACCACTACAGGGTATGGCCCGACCACTTGGTCAGGTCGCGGCGAATGTCTGAGAGCAACGGCGGAATATTCACCTCGAAAACTTTGTTGACAGATGGGGGCAGTTTTGTCCCCAGGTATGTAGTATATGAGGAGGACCAGCGGAAGGGAAAAGTCGCTTGGAGGACCGTCAGGGAAGGTGGAGCTACCGTGAGGTTCAGGGCCTCAAATTTCTGGAGATTGATTTTAAAGTTCGAGGTCCCCCCATACTCCTCTAGTTCGTTCATCAGGTTAGGAAGGGAGATCGTTGGCTTAGTCAGTATAAACAGTAGGTCATCAGTGTATCCTGCTATTTTGTGGGTCCTAAAGCCTGGTAGTAATCCTGAAATGTCTGGGTTATCTTTGATTCTACAGAGTAGGGGTTCCAGCGATAAAATAAAACGTAGGGGGGAGAGTGGTACCTGTCTGGTACCATTCGATAGTGGAAAGTGGTCAGAGTATATTCCGTTGATCAGTACTCGGGCCGTGGGGACAGAGTAGATGGCAGATATCCAGCTGCATAGATTGTTCCCAAAACCCATTGCACGAAGTGTCGAAAGAAGGAACTACCAGTAACCCGGTCGAACGCTTTTTCCGCGTCAGTGGACAGGAGAATGGTGGGGATATGCTTCTCTGTGGCAAGGTGAATTGCATTCAGCACCCTGACGGTATTATCCTTAGCATCTCTGCGTGCTAGGAAGCCAACCTGGTCAGTATGGATAAGTTTGCAAACACTTTGCAATAGGCGGTTAGCCAGGACCTTCGAAAACAGCTTCAAATCCACATATAGCAGGGAAATTGTGCAAAAGCTGGAGCAGAGGGAGGGGTTGGCTTGAAGGGAGTCTGCTGGGAAAGAGTGAACGGAAAGCAGTGAGTTATATGCCTGAAGGAAATGCGTGGATAATTGTTCACTAAAGACCTTATAATAGCAAAGGGAGAGGCCATCAGGTCCTGGCGCCTTACGCAGTTTCATTTGTTGTTAGGCCTTTTTCCATTCCCCCGCAGAGATGGGCGAGTCTAACTTTGCCGCCTCAGCAGGGGTCAGGCAAGGCAGGTTCGTCTGCGCGAGATAGCCTTGGGTTTCGGGACGGTTATTCACTCGGCTGCCTTCGGCAGCTTTGTGAATAACCCTCTAGGTGTTATATGTGGGTGGCGAGAGATAAAGTTCAGCTTTATTTTAAAAATAATGTTATAGTCTTTCCCTATCATATGAAAAGGGGCACAGCAGTCATATTAAACAGTATATGTCTACATGCATCTATTCACAACTTTCTAGCTATCCAGCAGAGTTCATCTAAGACACAGCAGTCATACCTGACTAGTATGTGCTAATGAGCGCCAATGGTGATAGTGATATATTGAGGTGAAACAGCAATGGTTTCTGTAAAATTTCAGTTGATCACATAGACATATCATGGAGATTAATGCTGACACACTCTCCCATAAGTGCAGTTCATTCATCCAGCTATAGCAAAAAGTCCAATGGTATTCAATGGGTAGTGATATGAATGGACTGAATCTTCACCAAGTTTGTGAAGAATATATCACAGATTGCAAGTTGCAAAATATTGTCTTCAGCATATACACTTGATGTATTCAACTGTAGCAACATAACTGAGCAATATCAGCTCATATACTCCTTGTGTGTTCTTAAGAGTATTCTTCCATAAAGGTCTCTGTAGCACAAATGTCCAATGGGTAGTAGGCCAGAACCAGTTTTCCTGGTCACCACCAGCTTTATCAGAGGTGACCCATACATAAAAGATTTTAATGGAACTTTTATGTCACATTCATGCCCAATTTGATGCATACATACAGTACATGTGATAGTTAATGGGGATTAGGTCTCTGTGGGAATTGGCATTTAGAAAAAGGGAAATTTTATGGATTTATTTACTATGGTTTTTAATGGTGATATATTTTCTCACGTAAATGTAATAACATTTTTTTGCAATGAATGACACATATGGTGGGTGGTTATAAATAAGTAATTGATTAATACATTTCTATTTGGACAAATTAGTTTACTTAGGGTTCTTTCACCCGTGCGCTGAGAATTTAATGAAAGAGCAATGCTGATTAACACGCCTATAGGCAGGCATTAAGGAGGCATTAATAATGCTTGCAAAATGCCATGCAAGTAGGGGAGTGCGTTAAAGGGTGTAGTCAAGGAAAATGTCCAGCAGTGGCCACACTTCTATTTTTTTAAGGAGTTGCAGTAGCTGGGCAGACTTGGGTCATACAATTCTGGGTGTTGCTCAACTACTTAAATTAGCTATGCAAAATTTTATTTATACATGACCGGTTCTGGCTGGTCCTTGCAATGCCTGGCAATGGTATGGCTGGCACTCCTCTTGCTGGCAAAACACTGGCTGTGTGCAGACAGGAAGTGGCATCTTGCTCTGTTCTCTTACTCCATGATTCCCCAGTGAACTCTGGGAAAGCAAAACATTATATGCATCTCCTAAAACACCTGTGCAAAGCTTTTTAATGCCTGAAAAATGCTATAGGAGCATTCACCGAGCATTTGAGGGGCATTTTAATGTACTTCAATGGAGACATTTTTCCAGTGGCAATGCCTCAAAAACGCAACATGTACTCTATTTTTTGACACACAGCAGCACAACACAACGCTAATGCCCATGTGTGAACAGCACAGGCGGTTGTTATTGCACCTGATGAGATGTTTATAAAAGTATCAACTTTCTGCCTTTTATGCTAAAATGGTCCAGTAAATTGACTTTACTTTAAAAGTTAGGTTCAAATGAAATTAGTGATTTAGGGAATTACTGGGTTCAGAAAGTGAGATGTACAGAATTTGGCCACAACTCCCTGAAGCTTAGTTGGGGTTAGGTGTCAACTAAATTTAATGTGAAATAAAGACTTCTGATAATATTGGAGCTCTGTCTCCTGAAGAGTATGAATATTCTTCTCTGGGAAATACAATGGTAAAATGATGGGAAGATTTCAGCTGTGAAAAAGGTGCAATGTAATAATTCCATAAGGGTTCTTATAGACCCTGTGTACTGGGCAATTGGAAGTGGAGCAATGGAGCTTCTATCTTATCCCTGTATACCAGTATTTAGTAAGTTCTTAGTACATATATATTACTCCATGCAAATTAACATACATTGAATTAAAACAGCCCATCAATTTTTAGTGCATATTGTTTTAATAGGCATTCAACCACTATTCATAACCTGCAATAGTCCAACCAGTATTAGGGGACACCATGTGAAAATGGAAGGTATGCATGGAGACAGATATTATGGAGACAGATATTATCTCCATAAGCTGAGTGACAGGTTTCTTGACACCTTTTGAGCAGATGTAGTTAATTGATTATATGTTTATTATTTCTCCCTTACACTAAAATTACCCAACTTGGTTAAGAAGATGCTACACTTAACAGATCTCTCCCATGGTCTCTTCTCTTTTTTCTGCTCCCATGATTCTTTGAAGAATACTTGTATTTTTATTCAGTAAAACCTTCTAATTTGTGTTTCTTTGCATTGAATAAGTGAGATACAGTACAGCAGCATGCTTCACATGGTAAGAGTCCAACTCTCCATGCCCTTTTTTGACAATACCTTTGTCATGGTCTGCGAACCATTTTCACTGGGAATGCAGCGCATCAGGACAGCCAGGAAATAGATTTGGAACAGAAACTGAAATGACACCTGGGACTCTGGACACAGGGAGTGTCGGGATAGCTTAACTGCCCATTTTGTGTGGGTGTGATAGAGGCATAGGGGTTGATTTACTAACCTTATAAACACACCACGAACATGTATACACCTCTGTAGTGTGTTCCCTCCCAGCATGATCTATGGGTGGAATCTAAACACCTTCGTAGTGTGTACACACCCAGCAGGTGTGTTGTGCAAAGCCCTGCATGAATTTGCAAGGTGATCTTGTGTAAATTAGCTCTATGTTGTGTTGCTTGCGTTGATGAATGCAGGAATGTAAATGCATGAGCTAACCATTTTTGTCTAAACTGTGAAGCAGCATTATATATGCATCATGTGCATGATTTTTCCATATATGGCATTAGTGGACATATGCTTTTAGAGACTTTTTGGTTGATAAATACGTTTTGCTGTGTAAAAATCACACGCACCTAGTGCGTGCGTGTGTTTAGGTTAGTAAATCACCCCCATAGAGTCTAAGGAGTGCCAGGTTTTCACCAGAACCCCCGCAAGAGGAGTTGGGTTTGGCTGCAGGCCAGTTCCCAAAGGAAGGAGTTTGTTGTACAGTGGTTAGGATTAGTGATGGGCTCGATGTTCGTATGTTCGCCGCATGATGACTCTGCCCAATCATGGTTCACCTGTTACAACTGTAAACTCTGTTTACAGTTGGCTGTAGTTTTTTAAAAATGTATATTATGTCGTGATTGACCCTGGATTATGTTGATGGATCAATTTTTGGGGTATTTTTAATAAAAGGACTTCTCAAAAATCCTTTGTTGTGTTTTTTTTCAAATAAAGGTCTGGTGTTTTTTATTTAAAATGGGGTCCCTCCTAACATTTCCACCAGACCTAAAGGGTTTGGTATTGTTTGGGAGGGGGAACCACACGCTTTAAAAAGAAAAAAACAAAATGTCATTTTTTTTCTATAGAAATTTCAGTTTTGCAGCAGCAGGTTCTATACATTGTACAGATGCGCCACTTTACGGGCAGTTTAAGGGGATCCCCAGGCACGATATTTAAAGGAATTTTTCATTTTTATTGTTACCTTTTAAGTGTTGTTAAAATCAATGCTCCTTTAAAAATTTTATTTTTTAAAAGTTGTTTTTCATTGATTCATGTCCCCCAGGGCAGTACCTGATTCCCCATATACTTTTTATGGCCAATAAATTGCATATAAGGCTTCAAAATGGGGACATTTGATTTTCAAAGTTCTACCCCCATAGACTTGCATTGAGTTCGAGTTTGAATTCAAACTTTTCCCATGTTCGAAAGTTCGAATTCAAACCGAACATGGGGGTGATCAGCTCATCACTGGTTAGGATACACACATATACAGGGAACACAGTGATTCAGGCAAAACCTCAAAGGTACTCAGGAAGCTGGTACAAAAGGAACATGGGAAACAGCAGTCCATAGGATCACACTAGGAACACTGGAAACAGCAGAACAGGGAAGACAGTGTTATAGGTAAAGCCTCAGGGTTACTTGGGAAGCACCGGGATACTTAAAAGTACTGGAATACTAGGAAGCACAGAAAAACTCATAAGCACGGGGATACTTGGAAGCACTGGGGTACATGAAAACATGAAGAAACATGGAAACATGAAGAGCATATACTAGGAACACAGGTGGTCCAGCGGTTAAACAACTGACATGCTGCTTGAAGCCCGACTAACAGGTCTACTATAAGGGAGAGGCTGAGAGTACGTTGGCTGCAGGCCTGCAATCTGCAATCGGCTGAAAGTTGAGCACCTAGGACAGAGGGAAAAGCCCAGTGGGGAAACATGGCACAGGCAGGGCTGGATTTACTCTCTCTGCTGCCCCAAGGCCAGGTTCCTCAATGCGCCCCCCTCTCCGCCAAACCCCCACCAATGGAGAATGGTAACCAGATGTCGGGGGCATCAGCGTTGGTTTTAATTTTTTTTATTACTTATTTTTTATTTGTATTAATTTTTTTACTTTTTTACATTTTTATTTATCTTATTATCTTTTCCTTTTATACTTTTGCATTTTATTCTATCTTATATTTTACTTTTTTATCACTTTTTATGATTTTATTTATTTATTTACATTAAGTATTATGTCTTATTTTTTACTTTTTATTTATTTCTAATTGTTTTATCACTTTTAATTTTTTTATTTTTTAAAACTTAACTTTATTGCTATCACACAGGAGCGCACAAGCCCCTGTGTGATAGCATTTGGGGTTGACAGGGTCTCTTTATTGAACCTATCATCTCCAATACAGGAGTTTGAGCACAGCACTGTGCTGGCTCTCCTGTGACAGCTCACATGGGAAGGCTTGTTGCCAAAGGCAGCGCTAAATATAGAAAAACAAAATACCTGTCTGATGCCCAGAACTGCATGTCCTGGGCATCAGGAGATAGGAATTCTACACCCCTGCTGCCCTATACTCCCTGCTGCCCTGAGGCCGGCCCTCGGTGGCCTTATGGGAAATCTGGCCCTGCGCACAGGTAAGTGTGACAGGTAAGTTTTGAATGAAATTCAGACGAATTCACATACTGACGTTTTAGAATTCGGAAATTCGGATGCATACCAATGTCCAAATTTAATGAAGATCGTACAAATATCCATTTGGAGCGAAACAAAATTTACAAGTCTAATACCCATTTTTTTGTGTGTCTTCTGTTGAATATATTCTAAATGCACTGTATTGTATTATTAATTCCAAGTTCTATTGTGCAGCCATCCATACGTTATCCAGTTTAAGACTATCAATGTTTTGTTGCTCCAATAACTCATTTCTTTTTACGTAGAAGGCCTTATAGCAGTTTCCTACAGCCAAACAACTTACATTTTCAGAATGAAGTCAGCAATGGCTGCATACATACTGTATTTCCTTCAGCATAGGTTTTCTTTATTTATCTCATTGTCATTAGGGAAACCACCACAAAGTCTCCCAGAAAAGCTTAAATTTATAACCAAGCAAATTAATGATTGAGCTTTGCTACTCAGTGTTTTGCCCTTGCCCCAGGATCAGCAGCAGGAAAAGAACATTTTACAATGAGGATTTCTGATTTCTGAGCAATATTAAGTGAAAACCATTTTATAAAGAAGCAATACATTTGCATGGAAGTAATCAAGCACCAAGGCACAGGAAAATAATATTCTTTAAACTTGTCACAAGCCACAGGACAATGAGGTCATTTCACAGTGTTGGACTTAGCAAGAATCTTGTAATGTAAATTTTATGAATGGATAAAATGCACTTCTGCATTTTCCGTAGAGAAAAAAATCCAAGCTATCTTGACCTAAATCATTCCTGCAGTTTTATTGAAAACAGCTCAATGAGCACCATATGCATGAGAAGAATTTATATTCATCTAGTTAGTTTGGGGCAGGGGCCAAGTATTTTGTCATTACTAAGATCAGTGTGGTATGACAGGATTGTGGAGAGCAAATTATATGGTTACAGATGAACACTAAAACTGAGCTTCTTGGCAAAGTGATTTATACTACTTTCAGTAGACGGAGATATACTCATGAGGCACTAAAACATGTCCTGAGACAAGGAAGGCATGCAAGGGAAATTAGAGGATACATTTCAAATTGATCTTGAAAAAGCACTGATCTGTCCAAAATTCACTTCCCACTTTTTTTTACTTTAATATGATAGTGTCAGGTCCTAAGTTTTTGCTCATTATGTCAGTTGGCTGCTAACTTCAAACTGATCTCTTGTGTAAATACTGCAAAATTATGGAAGAAAAAAGACTACATTTATTTAGGATATGTACAAAAATGTATCTTTTATCAGTAGGACAGCACAAATATTAGGTCCATGAAAGCAGGATAATGGATGGAACGGACTCCTTTTTTCCTGTATACCTCATTCATACATATCCAAAAAATATTATTACTGCAATATATAGTTATTTATCATATAGTATAATAACAATAATGTATATATTTATAGAGGATGTCTTTTTTAAAACATATGGGTACTGTTTTAAAATGTTAGAGTTGCAATTATATGTTATTGATTTCATTATATTAGACATTAATAAAACTGTATATATTTTTCCAGCAATGCAAATTTTTAGAAGGTATTTTGGTTGGCAAATCTAAGATGCCAATCTTTGTCAAATTCTGAAAATATTTTTCCATGTACCACATTAGAAAAGGTAACAGATTATTTCAGTTTTCCCAAGAAAAAAAAACATTAATGTTTTGAATTTTCTGACAGATGATTTCTTTCTCTGGTGCAAGGTCTGAGAGAGAAAACCTATAAGGAGAGACTTGAGGACCTCAATATGTACAGCCTCAAGGAAGGGTGGGAAAGGGGGCACAGGACTGAAATCTTTAAACACATTAAGTACGTGAATAAGGTTCAGAACGGCAGTAGTTTTAACATGAAGCTGAGATCAAGAGCACAGACCTCAAACTAGCAGGAGGAAAGTTTTAAACTAAGCATGGAAAATATTTTTTTCTGAAAGAGTAGTGGATCCTGGAAACATATTTACTGAAGCGCTAGTAAGTTGATCAACAGAAAGTGATTTTAAACATAGGTCTATACTTAGACAAAGGTTTAAAACAAAAAAAATCTAATGTTCAAATATAGGGGGAAGACTGGATGTACCACTTGGTGTTTTTGCCACTGCTCTTTATGTTTCTATTATTATGGCAGAATAGATCTATATACATGTTTTTATCCAGATAAATATTTATATGACTTTTTAAGGATTTGGATCACTGTATACATATTTTTAGGTGACTGTTGGAAACTTTATCCATATGCTAATCAAGTGGCAGATATGGGTAAATCTATTTTTATTACTACTGGAGCGGAAGTAAAACTTGTATGCTTAGCTGTTTGGATTACAAGTTGGTGGATCTTGAAAAGACAAGTATAGCTAAACAAATCACTTCCCTAGTCTCTAATATTGCAAAATACAATCTTTGATCTAAGGATGCTGTTTTGCATACTAGTTTCTGCTACATTTTTATGGCTTAATTCTTGGGCAAATTGTGTTAGTTCTGAAAAGTATTTGTTTAATATTCCCTTTGCTGTAATGATCTTTTTTTGGATATGAAATAGAGAACAGTATTAATTGAGTAAATGGACAAAAAAAGTAAATTTATTCCCTGGAGTAAGAAAAGAGCCTCTGCATCTTCAAATTTATCTTATTTTCTCCTTCCTGGGGAATAAGAATCAATCTACAAAATCTCAGGTCACTATGCTAGACTAAGAAGAAGCTCTTCAGAATATAATAGTATAGCAGATAAGTCTTCTTGACTAATTCCAGCAGATTCATGGATGTAAGGTCTCTGTGGGCTTGGTTTCATCATTTTAGGAGGCTATGGAATTCTGTATGTCCACTGTCCAAATTAAATGAAATTAATAAATACAATAACAAGGGTTTTATCCATTTCCACACTATCCAAAACTTAAAAAAGTGTTGGTTTTGCATATGCCTCAAAATATATGTGGCAGGCGTATTAACAAGCTGTTTAGAAGTGAAATAAATTATACACCTTGTACAGTAATTATTTTGAAAGTAAATGCTGTACATTTTGAAATCCACTTTTAGAACAACTTCTTTCTCGAAACTTGGCGTTCTGCAGTCTGTCGGCACATATTTACAGGTGGAGCCTCATTTCAAACAGTGACAAGACTAATGACATGTTTATTATCTTGTCAAGGCCTCCCCTGTTTAGAGAAGACTCACCCAGCTAAACAAAACATTCTGTTTCCTATTGGATAATTGGGTTTGCTCCTGTTGAGAATCTCAGCAAAGTGCTTGATGAGGCATAAAATGATGATTAATTAATTTACTACTCATTCGATCATCAAACTGAGAGGTTTATGATTCACACAGCAGTCAACACTCCCACCTCAATGTGGCCCAGCATGAGCAGGTTTGGCAGTGGCTCACCACTGCCCTTTATGTGACCTATGTTATAGAAAGGTAATTTATTCATTCTGCTCATCCTTAAAAGAAACTTTAAAAACTATTGGACAACAACTGCTAAAACCCTGTTCATATCAAGAGAAAAGGGAGGATATTATTACTGGATGGAAACAAGGCAGTTTTGAAAGATATGCTATGTCATCTCAGACCTGTGTCTTAAGAAAATAAGCTGCAGATATCATCAATCATGTGTAGCCTGCCATTGTTATGTCTAGTCAAAGATAAACTCAGACCAGGCTGTTTTTATACTGAATATGCATTTGACATCAAAGTCAAGAGGAAATTGTACTGTGATAAAAACAGCACACCGTCTACTTTATTTTATCGAGAGCCAATATAACAATTTCATTGGAGGTCTATTTACATTTTGTGGAGATAAATAGCAGAACAATATAGCATATAACATTTTGGGATAATTTCAATGCCCAGTTTGATAACATTTTAACTCCCTTTAAGTGACATGGAATGTCATCAGATTGTCAGCTTTTGTGCAGAAACTTGGTACTTTGCTTAGCCACTTCCACTTTACTGCTGCTAGAATTAAATACATAACTATAGAAGAAATAAAAGTAAATATACTGGTTTTTTTTGTTTCTCTGTTCTTGTATAAGAAATTCAGTAAGAACAATACTGAGTAAATAAAGCATCAGTGATTAAACTATTACATGAAAGAGCACAAATGTGCACCTATATCAGGAGTTATATTCAATCAAAAATTACAATTTTGCATTTACCTGACAATAGTCTATCTGCTGAGGAAATGATTTCCATCCTGGCATTTATATTGAAACTGGGTGTGTCACTAGCCAAATCTGGGCCTGAAAACCTAGTGTGTTCACATGTTTCAGCCCTGTCCACTGTATCAACCCACTGCAAACTTATCTACACATAACAGAGAGGCTGAATAGTAACCTGAAGAATAGTGATGGTTAAATGGTTGAGGTAAGACAGCTGGACAGTAATGTAAGTGGAACAGTTTAGATAATTTGTAAGCTTGCTATTTTTACTAAGGCCGGATTAGCGCATAAACATGTTTTTTTCCTGCACGTTTACATGTGGTTTATATTAAATATGTGCGTTTTTATGAGCAGATTGCGATACATTGAAGTCAATGGGCAAAACATGTATATAGAATATAGAAGCTCATGTACTTTTTCCAGTGACAGGCGCTTTGCTTATCGCAATAAAATGCTTAGGTGTGCACAGGTGCCATATGAACAAATGGGATTTTTTCAGTGAAGCTTTTGGTTAGGCTGAATCCACTGCGACAATACGATCAATGTGAACCAGGTCTAAAAGAATGATATTTTATGTTATTTTTATTCTCCAACACTGGCACAACATACCTGTATGAGATTACGTGTACTCACAAGAGGATACATTGACATGGACTTTCTGACTTTATCAGGGTAGTAGTATTTCCTTGTTAAAATAAAGAATTAACTAGGGATGCACCGATACCGATACTAGTATCGATATCGGTGCCGATTCTGAGTATTTGGGCAAGTACTCGTACTCGCCCAAATGCTCCGATGCCTAGCACGAGTACTTCCGGTATAAGGAAACTCGGCACCAAAATACCGGTATCGGTGCATCCCTAGAATTAACTATACTGTACATTGATACACTGGGGTTGATTTACTAAAGGAAAATAAGTTGTTTACTTTGCAAGGGAATTTTCATTTAGCTTAGTGAATGGGGTGAATCTCTGCTGACTTCAATCATCCAATCATGTGCAAGCAAAAATATTACAAATAAATACATTGTTGGCAAAGTGAATTTTCCTAACATTCACTAAGCTAATGGAAAATTATCTTGCAAAATGACAATTTCATTGCAAATTAAGCAGCCTATTTGCCCTTCGTACATGAACTCCACTGCCTTGGCTTTTTAAATGTATTTTTAGCAATAGTTTTCGTAGTTTAAAGAGACGACTAATTTCTACAAAAATCTTTCCATATGACTATATGTGCATTTACCATATTTTATGCATGTGATTTATCTCTAAAAGTCTTCCATGTCCAGACATCCAAAAGCAGTCAAGCTTCTGCTGTGTGCCTCCATCCAGAAGACTCAGAGATGTTATTCAAGTGACACTTTATAGTATTTTGCTTTGCATCCTCCCCATAAGCTAAATAAAAGGTTGTAGGGTGGTAAAGAGAGGGGGTTGAGATGCTGGGCCAGCACAGACAGTAATTCGAGTAGAGGGCTATTACATGCAAAGAGAGATTGGGTTACCCTAGAGAATTGACTCTCTTGGAGTAGACATATTTTTTCATGTTCAAATGCACATTGCAAATTAATTAAGAAATCATTAATGGAAAGGAAAAGTAAGCATTTCAAATGGCTGTTTTTTGCAATGTCATAATAGTTCATACATTCAGCGAACACAACCCACCCCCAAAAATGGGGGGAAAAGAACATGGGGTCCTCTTGATCTGAGCCCAGACCTGGCAGGGGAGGAAAGGGGGGATGAGGGAGTGCCCCCCCTTCCTGCCATACGAGGCCACATGCCCTCGGCACTGGAAAAGCACCTTCTCCCTGTGCCGGTAGGGACAAGGGACTCTTCCCCACAAGCCCTGTGGCGTTGGTTGTGGGGGGTGTGGACAGGGGGGCTTATTCACATAAGGGTACCCCTTTAATAAAGGGGCACCCAGATGCGGCCACCTTGTGAATGAGTAAGGGGTACTTGTACCCCTGCCTATTCACTAAAGGATTAAAATAAATTTAAATAAAAAGTCCAGACTTTTAGAAAAAAATCCTTTAATTTAAATAAAAACACAACAAAGGCTTTTGACAAGTCCTTTATTGTTAAAAAAAAATGGATCTACTGACCAAAAAAAATGGATCTACCAGTTTTGTCCACCACAACGATTACTTGACGAAATAAAAAAAAAAAAGAAATACAAATATATTTTTTAAAACAGAAGCCCGTCGACCCGTCTGCTCGCGAAGAATGGCATTCTGACCGATGCCGGCAAAATATAGACAATTTGGCGGAGCTAGCGTCACAGCTAGCTAGCTCCGCCCAACTGTTTACATTTGTCCGGCACCTGACAGGACTTAGCTGTGTGAGCCATGATTGGGCAAAGTCATAATTACTTTGCCCAATCATGGCTGTCACGGTGCTGTGATTGGGTAAAGTCTTGCACTCGACCTGTGGTCAGGTGCATAGCTTTACCCAGTCAGGGCTTCACAAGACACTGTGTGGTGCGCAGTGCCTTGTGGGGGCGCTCAGCGGGCAAAAAGCCAGCCGAACACCCTGATAGTTTGTATTTGTGCTTAATTCAGCATTCCTCAATATCTCAGTGCTTCATCTAAACATCAATTATGGGCCCAGACACTAAACAGAACACTGGAAGTCAACAAAAGCCACATCCAAGGTACTGAAAAATGGCAAGTAGTTCAGATATGAAGTTTGCAATCGCAAAGCTCAACAACAGCAACTACCAGCTATGAAAATTCAAGCTTGAAATGCTGCTAAGCAAAGATGACTTATGGCAAGTACTGAGTACAGACAAACCCACTAATGGACCCATGGGACAAGAAGAACAGGTAAGCAAAAGCAATTATAAGTATACTCATTCAGCTCATCCACATCATCCACATTAAAAAAGAAAATACAGCTAAAGGTATGTGGACTGCATTACAAAAACTGCATGAGCGTTCAAACCTAAACAGTAAACTATATCTGCTATGCAAGCTATATAAGATGAGGGTAGAAAAAAGCCAGGAAATGCGTGAACATGTCAATGCCATGCTGGAAACCCTAGAACAGCTCCGTGCAATTGGAGAGGAAATCAAAGACATGGTGGCATTACTGCTATGTAACCTTCCAGAGTCATACAGTGCTCTAAAAAGCAATTAATGCTCTAGAAAGCAGACCTGAGCAGGAACTAACACTAGAATATGCAAAAGGATAATTAACCGATGAATAAGACAGAAGGAAAGAAAATATGCACAATGGGGAAAACGAGAAAGCCCTTAACGTGCATGAGAGCGCAAAGCAAAACAAAGAAAGCAGAGCGTGTTTTCGCTGTAAAAAGACTGGTCACCTGAAAAAGGACTATTCAATCTGGAAATCTGAGCAGAGAAAGTGAGAGGCACCTACAAGAGAAAAGGCTATGTACATCATAGCTTTTACATCATGGACTGCTACCTTTCAAGTGATTCAGAACAGTTTACCACGCAGATGTTTTATTGACTCGAGTGCAACAAGTCACATAACTAGTGAAGATACCTTCTTCATAGAAATTGATTTCAGTGTAAAGGACACAGTTTTCCTAACAAATGGAAAAAGTATTACTGCGGAAGGTAACGGTCAAGGATTCCTGAACTGCATCACACTGTCGGCATAAGCAGAGTATCCTCGTGAAAAATGTACTGTATGTCCCAGACCTAGAAGGAAGACTCCTATCAGTGAAAATCCTTGCTAATGACGGTCTCACAGTTCATTTCTAAAGTGATGAATGTTCTATCAAAAACAATAAGTAAATCCTTGCAAAAGGAAAATTGGATAAACACTTGCACAGACTCATCACCGCAGACAAACAAGTCAAGACAGCCATTTATAATCCACACAACAAATGCATCCATCTACGGCACAGATGACCAGGTCACTGAAACCCAGAAGCCATAAAGGACATTAGAAATAGAGGCTTATCAGAAGATATAACCGTACTGCCCTGCCAAATGCTCATGACATGCAAATGCTGTATGGAAGCAAAGGCCACACATACCACACTTCCACAGGCCACTCAAAGAAAGACCACCCACCCCATGGAGCTCATACACAGCGATGTGTGTCGACCAATGAAAACTCACACATCAGGCGGGAACAGATATCTACTGACTTTCATTGATGATTATTCCAGGTACACAACAACTTATCTGATGAAGCACAAGAATGAAACATCAGAAAAAGTGCAAGAGTTTGTAGCCATGTCCAGCAACAAATTCCAAAGGAAACTAATCGCACCGACAATGGAGGGGAATACATAAGTAAGGAAGTGGAATCATATCTGAAGAAACAAGGTATAGTACACCAGACCACTACACCATACATTCCTGAACAAAATAGTTTAGCATAACAGAAAAATCACACTATTATAGAAATGGCCAGATGAATGCTGTCAGACGCCAACCTACCTAAGAAGTACTGGCAAGAAGCAGTCATGACTGCAACATACCTACAGAACAGAGTGCCTTCAAAAGCTGTTGAAAGCACCCCATGTGAAATGTGGCATGGATTGAAGCCTAGCTTAAGGCACATCAGACTGTTTGGATGTACAGCTTATGCCTATATTCCAAATAAAAAATTATCCAAACTGAAGAACACAGCCATTGAAGGTATTCTGGTGGGCTATAGTGAACAAAGTTAGGGATCTAGAATCCTCCATTCAAAGACTGACACAGTGACAATAAGCTGCAGCATTTATTTAGATGAGAACCCATCACTAGAAACAATGATCCTGTTAAGTTGTGGAGTGAATCTTCCCTGTGAACCAGAAAAGGAAGCTGAGCAAAGTGAAGCAGCTTATAAATCAGAACAAGAGGTGGAACTCACAATGGATAATTCAAATTCCATGTTAAATTCTGCTGAACAACCTGAAATGAGAAGATCCATTTGAGCAACAAAGGGAATACCACCCTGCAAGCTGTCATATACTGCAAAGACACATAGCATACTCAAACCAACATCGTGGGAAGACATAGAAAAATTACCAAAATGTAAAAAGCCAATCAATGGAGAAAGGCAGCAGAAGATGAAATAAAATCACTTGAAGAAGTGATAAAACCTGGACATTCAAGAACAAGCCATCATCGACATTCAAAGAAATAACTGCGTACACACTCACCAAGCCATTGCCAAAGGATCATCACAGTTTCCTTTGAGAGAAGCTAAACATCATATAGCAATACATAGGGGGTGAGAGGGGTGTTGGAAATACACCAGCATATGCTGACATGTACTGATTGTATTACTGAGATGTAATTATGTCATCAAGATCTCAGTGATGCATCAAAACACATAACCAACAGAGTGAACTTCTGATTTTGATCAGATGATACTTGATTAGTTGTGGTTTGGCCAAACTTTTTTAAAAATTCAAGAATGTATGGATCAGAAGGTCAATTGAAGTCAATAAAAATCCAAAACAGGCCCCCCAAAACAGTGTGTATTACAGAGAAGAAAATGATGCAAAACTGTGCAAAAGGTTTGGAAAGTTTCTGGCAGCTCTGCCTGGCCAGATGATGAGGCCCAAAACAACCTAAACCACTTCTTTTAAGATTTTATCAGGGATAGTAAGATAGATGGTTGGGACTTGGTAACACTGGTATATAAGGCAGAAACAGTCTTTAACCCCTTCATGACTGAGCTAGTTTTCAGTTTCTATTCATAAATGACTGACACACTTTTTACATTTTTGCTGTGTGATTCTTCCACAGCAGTAATATACTTTCTTACTAAATGTACCTACACATATTATATATTGTTTTTTAGAGGACAGATAGGGCTATATAATTATATCACATATGTGTACCTAACCCCTCACTTAGTTTGAATAAAATAAAAAAATGAGGAAAAAAACTAGAAGAAAACTATTTTTTCACAAGTTTTGATTATTATTATTTTTTTTAGAATATTTTTATATTAATTATAGTATAACACATATATTTATATATAATTTATATTTGCCTAATTTTGTTTTACACTTTATTAAAAATGTTTTACACTTTGTAAACAAACAAAAAAAAAAATTCTTGTCAGTTTATAGCAAGCAATCACTATGACTGCGTGATAAATTAACTTTTTAAAACACATTTTTTGGCTATTAGACAGCTAATAATAACCTTAGAGACTGATCCTGACTTTAGTCAAATTCAGATCTCACTAAAAGCTCTTTGATCATGCCTAGATGATCAGAACTGATACATTTCACTCAAAAGATATACATTGTATCTTTTGAGTGAAATGTATCTAAACATCGGGCTCTCGAGCTGTCAAAACAAATAGCAGAGAGGTGAGGTGAGTCACTGCTGCCTCTCTGCTATTTTGAGCTGTCAAATACGGGATCGCAAATTGCGGTCCTCTATTTGCATGAGGCACTAATAATTTTAATTGCATGTCGCAACCGATGGGCGCCGAGAGCTGATTTAATTGCGGATGGCATCTGCGCCCTGCAGTTGCGACAGAAGCTGCATACAGCGTGTGCTGGTTACTACTTAAACTGGCGCGCAGTGTGCAGATACGCTATTAGCATAGCGGGGAAGGCTGCTGCGCATTTTGCATCGCTCCCGCAACGCTAATAGTGTATCTTCTCAGAAGCTGCACACTGCGCGCCAGTTTAAGTAGTAACCAGCACACGATGTATGCAGATTCTGACAGCATGGGAGACGGGAGGCTGCACTTGTTGGTGGATCCAGGGATCAGGTGAGTATTAAAAAAAATATATTTTATTTTATGTTATGTTTTTTAAATGCGTGTGTTCGCAGGGTTTGGGGCCTTTAATTTTATGGGGGATTTTTAATTTTAGTTTATTTAACTTTTTATTTTTTAAAACTTTTTTTGTATTTTTTT
>NW_017307751.1:191361-209721 GCF_000935625.1 Nanorana parkeri
CTGATCTCTGCAGAGATCAGCACAGTAGCAGCAAGCAGCTAGCCTGGTGCTCAAGGCTGAATAGGGACCCGATGCTGAGGTGGGGGAAGCCTTGGGCACCAGGCCAGCTAAATGCTGCTACTGTACTGATCTCTGCAAAGGCTTCCCCCTCAGCGTCAGGCCCCTATAATTCAGTTTTGGGCACCAGCTGCTTGCTGCTACTGTTGCAGATTCAGCACAGTAGCAGCAAGCAGCTGGTGCACAAGGATGAATAGGGGCTCAATGCTGAGGTGGGGGAAGCCATGTCGTGCCCCTATTCAGCCTTGGGCACCAGGCCAGCAAATTGCTGCTACTGTACTGATCTCTGCAAGGGCTTCCCCTCCCCTCCATCTCAGCGGCGGGCCCCTATTATTAAGTTTTGGGCACCATCTGCTTGCTGCTACTGTGCTGATGCAGAATCAGCACAGTAGCAGCAAGCAGGTGGTGCCAAAGGCTGAATAGGGGTCCGACGCTGGGGTGGGGGAAGCCTTGCAGAGATCAGTACAGTAGCAGCAAGCAGGTGGTGCCAAAGGCTGAATAGGGGCCCAACGCTGTGGTGGGGCGAGGGAAGCCTTTGCCGAGAACAGCTGCTGTCCTCTGCAAAGGCTTGGCCTACCACCACCCCAGGGTCGGGCACCTATTCAGTCTTGAGCACCAGGCCAGCTGCTCGCTTTACCTGTGGTGATCTCTGCAGAAAGCCCTCCCCCAGCGTCGGCCATATAAACTAAGCTTACATTTGTATTTATGGCCGAGGCCTGAGTAGTTGGTGCCACACCCGTAAGAACTTTGATATAAAAAGGAAAGAAAAAAGATGGGGGTTTTTTGGGCACCTAATGACAAATCCAAAGCAATTTAGCAGTAAAAAAGTATTTTTAATCTTAGTAATATTTTAAAAGATTTTTTTTTTCAATTTAATTATTTTATTATTATTCATTAAAACAAAGAAAGGTTATTACATCCTCTTTCATGTACATTTAGGTGTCCAATTATGTAAATACATGATTACAATAAATTTAAACGGAACATTAACAGCATTTCATTTCCTAAATACTCTACCTAAAAAGCAATTATTACCATTAATACTTACCAAATGTAATTTCCAGGCCCCATAGTGGGGTCACATACTAAAGAGAAAAGAAAAACGAAAAAAAGAAAAAAAAGAAAAAGAAAAAGAAAAAAGGGGGGTGGGGGGTGGGAAGGGGAAGGAAATTAGTGCGAGCGCTCGTTATTATACACAGTTTATAATTTATAAATTCATCTCAGCTTTTTTCAATTATCATATTTATGAATATTACCCACTCTTCAATATTCTAGGGATTCAAAGAACAAAGAAGGGAATAACATCCCGGACATCCTCATTATGATTTCCCACTGTTTTATCATTAAGAACCCTCCGCAGCCCCCAATGTCTGCCCAAACCTTCTCCACGGTTGCCATTTAATTTCGTATTTCTCATATTGGTCGTACTTAATTGCCGTCAGTTCTTCCATTGTTCTATAATACTCTACTCTTTGAAACCAATCTACCCTGTTCGGGATGGCTGTTTTATTCCAATATAGAGGTATTAAGGTTTTGGCAGCATTAAGCAGCGGAGGGATCAATGATCTCTTATATACCTGCACTGGGACATCCGTAACATGGAGTAAACATACTGTTGGATCCATAGGTATAGATACCTTAGTCACACATCTAATACTATCGATCACTTGCATCCAGAACGGAACCAATTTGGGACAAGTCCACCACATGTGTAAGTAAGTACCCACTTCTCCACACCCCCTCCAACAGGCACTCGGCCTAGATGTATGCATTTTATGTATCCTTTCCGGGCTATAATACCATCTAGCCAAAAAGCGAAACATCTTGTCCGTCACTAAAGCACTGACCGACAGCATCGAGTTGACCCGTACAATTTGCTCTTTACTATGTGTTGTCCAGGTAATTTGAAGTTCACATTCCCATTGTGCCAAATATGTAGGAAATTCCCGTGAGTTGAGCCTAAGAAGAATCCTATACACTTGGGAGATGCCATGTTTCGGGGCAACCTCCATGGCACATAAACTTTCCATGGAAGTAAGCTCCGTAATAGATCGTAACGGTTTCGGAAGGTTAAGTATAAAGTGCTCTAACTGTCTATATCTCCATGAGTCAAGTGGATACGTCCCCCACTGTTCTCTAAGATACTGTAAAGAGTAAAGCTGTGTTCCATTTTGGACCTGGAACAGTCTCAGTATGGATGATGTAGTCCAGTGCAAAAATCCACTATTATGCTTCCCCGGTGGTAAGTAGTTATTGCCTGTTAAGGGTATTAGTAGTGAATTATACTGGCCATTCAAATCCACATACAACTTATCCCAGATATTTAGAGTATGATCAGTCAGGGGGGATATCCCAGGTTCTTTTTGCCATAGGGACCTGGGTGTCCAACATGTACTCAATAGGGGTTGTCCTAAGAGAGTTTCTTCTATCTTCACCCACGATTTACTTTTACAGTGATGATGCCAATCTAGCACCCTATTGAGTGCTACAGCTTGATAATACAGGGTAAGATCTGGTAATGCTAGGCCTCCCTCCGTCCTAGCCAGAGTGAGGGTTCTATATGCGATCCTGGCGGCAGCTCGTCTCCAAACATATCGCCCTATAACCAATTTAAGGGTGCTCAGATAGTGACTGGGTAGATGTATAGGTAAGGTTTGAAACAGATATAGCATCTTAGGTAGGATCATCATTTTAATAGCGTTGACCCTACCTGTGAGAGAAATATAAGGTCTGTGTTGGTGCCAAGTAGTGAGATCTCTTCTGATCGCATTGAGAGTAGGAAGATAATTGGCAATATATAAATCTGAGGCGCTTGGGGTCAGATATATTCCCAAGTACTTCATCTTATAACATTGCCAATTAAAAGGTAAGGATTCTTTTAGTGTTGTTACTATGTGCGAAGGTGTTGTGATATTCATTATTTCTGATTTAGTGAGATTCATTTTGAAATTAGATATTTTGTGAAAGGTTTCAAATTCCTGTACCAGAGAAGGTAAAGAAATCTGAGGTGTTTGGATAAAAAACAGAATATCATCCGCATATGCGGCTAGTTTATGTTCATGGTTTTCTACTGTAATGCCTGTGATATTCTGATTCTGTCTAATCGTAGTGAGAAGTGGTTCCAAAAATACCGCAAACAAAAAAGGTGAAAGAGGACATCCTTGTCGTGTACCATTAAATAAAGAGAACTCCTTTGATAGACTACCATTTATCTTTACACTAGCTGTAGGATGCGTATAAAGCCATTATCCCTGCCAGGAACTTCGGCCCAATTCCAATGTGACGTAAAGTGGCCCGTAGAAAATCCCAGTCCACCCTATCAAATGCCTTTTCGGCATCAGCTGACATTAAGATAGTATGAAAGGGAGACTTGGATGCCAAATGTATAAGGGATACCGCCCGCTGAGTACTATCCCTGGCCTCTTGGCCAGGAATAAAGCCTGTCTGGTCTAATGAGATCAGCTGGGGTATTAAGCCATTAAGTCTCCTGGCAAGGATTTTTGCATAAAGCTTTATATCTGTGTTTAAGAGTGAGATGGGTCTATAACTACTACACAAAGTCGGGTCCTTACCCTCTTTGGGGAAAACCGATATATGAGCATGGAGGGTGGTCGATAACGGAGGTTTCCCCAGAAAGGAGTTGTAATATGCGTTAAGATGGGGAGTTAATAGAGTTTGAAACGTTTTATAATATTTAAGGCTATACCCATCAGGGCCTGGACTTTTACCCACTGCCATTGAGGCAATCGCTTGCTTAATTTCTAGTTCGTTAATAGGGGACTCCAAGGCCTCCAGTTGAATCTCCTCTAGTTTAGGAAATTGACTAGCTGCCAAATAATTATCAATACTATCCATGTGTATTTGCTTAGTTTGAGGGGTAGAGTGGGGCCTGATGTTATAAAGAGAGGCATAAAATTCACGGAAAACAGCGAAGATCGCTCTCGGGTATCGTTCAGATCTGTGTGCGCAGCCATCCCCTCAACTCCTCTCTCATACATGGATGGATCAGACAGCAAGTCCGCTCGTGTAGGCGAGCCTCGTTTTCGCTCCTGCTGCTGCTCTGTCGCCAGGAAGCGTGTAATCACCCCCTTGTTCGGCGTTTTTGCGGAGCCCGAACCGGAGCGTCCTGCACCCTTCTTCATGCCGGTATGTCTGTTAATGTGTGCCGGAGTACATGCAAGTGGAGAGTAGTGGACGATATGTCCAGGCTTGCAGAGAGGGGAAGCCCGGAGCTCAGCTTAGGTGCGTCCTGCCGCCATGAGTTCTAGGACACGCCCCCCCATCAGATCTTCATTATACTCTTGATTTGAATTGGCTAGGTTTGTTTTCAGCTATGGTATGTCACATGATTTCTCTTAAAGGGTTTCTAAACATTCACATTTTTTGCATATATCTACTGCTAGCAAGCAGTAGATATATGCAAAAAGTTTGGGGAAAAAACCTGCTTTAAAAGCGGTTTTAACTTACCTGTGTCTTCGCCGTAAGAGGGAGAGGAGCGTATAAGGAGACATCTGATCAGCCGGTTGTTTTTATTACTTGTACTGTATGTGAGTCAATCTTTCAAAATATTACTAAGATTAAAAGAGAACTATGAGGTGAGTGCTTTTCACGGGTCAGCTCAGTAGATCGGGAGGTGAGCGAACACATACTGACGTTCGCTCACCTCTCGATCCTGTCACGGCTCTCTGCCGTGAAGCTGTTAGCAGCATTACAAAGCCTGATATAACTCGTCACGTACAGTGTACGTGGCCAGTCATATAGGCAGAAAGTGCCGGGACGTACACTGTACGTCTCCCGTCACGAAGGGGTTAAAGCAGACTTTGGTCGCTATCTCCTAAAAGTCTTTTGAAAATACCAACCCCTAAAGAGCACAGAAATGTATCATTATACTTTATATATTCAGTATGTCAGAAATGTATAGTAATTTAAATGCCACAAACAGACAAAAACATGCTGTTATGCGATAAACAAGGACAAATTGTGCTAACAGTATTTACCTAGAAAAAGGAAATCAAGCTGGAAATGAATAAAGCTATAATTGTACCATATGTTTGTGTAAGCTGCAAAATAGTATGTTATATTTTAAAGCCCATCTCCAGGCAAGCAGAAAAGTACCCTTAAATTGGGTGTACACTCCTGCTGCAAGGGTTAGGTTCTTGTTTATGTGTAGGGGCTAGAGTACAGTAGATGTACTTGCCTTGTCCTTGCTCCCCTGGCAGCCAGCACTCTCTTTTTCTTCCTCTCTGTTTCAGCTGTGCTATAAGTGGTCAAGGGGAGAAAATTCTGTGTGGATCAGTCTAGCAGTTCAGAGAGAGCCAGCGGGAATGAGAATCAGTTAAGAAAATCTGCTTACCCCAGCACCTACAGAAAAATGAGCACCAAGCCTTGCAGTGTGTGAGAAGCCCCACCGTAAGGTTTTTTTTTGTTTGCCCTTGCAAACAAATTTTTTTTCAGACGAACAGTGTACTTATTGTTATGAAATATATGCAATATATTGTGGGTTTGACGACACAAAATATTTTTTTGCACTCTCCATTTAGTCCTATGGAGATTTTCTGCCCTGCTCTCTGTTACAAGCTGCATAGGCAATACCTTACGTAGGCGAGGTATACATATGGGACTAGTGAAAGGGGACTGGAGCTTGGTGGAACTGAATCCTAAGTGTAACTACCTCAAAGAGGCAGATACACTTTAAGCATGTACAGCTTTAGCGGAAAATAATTTGAAGATTAGACGTTTTTTAGGTTGCAAGTTTCTCTTTTCTTGTCATCAAAACAGTGATCCTTTTGTAAAAAAAATGTTACATTGTGGTTTTGAGGACACAGCCTTTTCTCACCCTCTCTGTGAGTATATGGTTGTTCTTTTTTCCTGCGCATCATAGGATTTAAAAAAAAAGAAGAAAATGTCAAATCTTTTTTTGTTCTTGCATTGTAACCTTTTGTAAGCCACAAAATAGAACTTTTTCCTTGTAGAAGCATGCTACATTGTGAAACGGGAAATAAAGTTGGTTCTTGTTTCTTGTGACCACCTTTTTCTTATTGAATCACTTTATTTCCTTTATTCATGCACACTTTAACCTGAAATAGGGCACTTTTGGCTCCCCTGCATTTCTGTCAGATAATGTACCACTTCGCACAGAAAATTGTTGCAATTACAAAAGTTTAGGCATTCTCATTTATTCCTTTTCTCTGTATTGGTATGACACAAAAAAGTGGAGAAAAAAAAGCCAAACCTGACACATTCCACGCAAAAACTCCAAAAAAGGACTGGACAAAATTATTGGTACCTTCTCCAAATTGTAAGAAATAATTGCCTCCTGTAATTTGTAATTAAACTCACCGGTATCAATTAACAGTGCTAACAATATAAAAATCACACCGGCAACAAGTAAAAATAGTGAAAAATTGACTCAACCTTTCTGTTGTGTGTCTCTGTGTGCCACACGGAGCATGGAGAAGAGAAAGAGCAGCAAATAATTGTATGAGGATTTGAGAACAAAAATTGTTGAAAAACATGGACAATCTCAAGGTTACAAGTCTATCTCCAGAGATCTTAATGTTCCTGTTTCCACTATGTGCAACATTGTCAAGAAGTTTACAGCCCATGACACTGTAGCTAATCTCTCTGGACGTGGACGAAAGAAAACAATTGAGTAAAGATCGTAAACTAAGGATAATTCAAAAGGTGGATAAAGACTGACCTTCAGGCACAGGGTACTACTGTGTCAGCTTGCACTATACATCGCCATTTGAATGAAAAGGGACGCTATGGTAGGAGACCCAGGAGGACCCCACTGCTTACCAGGGGCTGACTGGCAACTTTTAGCCCAGGGGGCAAGTACAACCCAGAGGCAAATGGTCCAGCAACTTGGCCCCCCTCCCGCACGTCTGCCACTTTTGCCATCCATGTAACGGTAGTGTGAATGGTCGGGAGATGTGAGGACTCCTAGTAAGTCCATGAAAGGGACGACTGGCTAGGGGATGGTGCTCTCCTCCCACTGGGCTCCCTACATGGTTCTGGCCTTACTCCGCTCTATGTCTGGGACTTAGGCACTCTCGCCCACTGTAGACCACTGCTGGCTGTCCATGCTTCTGGGCGGTGAGCTGTGGGAGGATAGTGGGAGGGGCTGGATAGTTTCAAAGGCAGTGTTCTATAATTTTTCTCGATCCTATACATTTTCTCGACTGTGTCACTTCCAGTGGGGCCGAGTCATCCGAATCAGCTGTTTTCATGACCGCCTTTCTTCATGACATGCGCACCTGGAAGTGACGCGGTCCAGAAATTTATTGGTTGAGGAAAATTAAAGCACACTGGTAGTGGAGGGATGCCTCATCAGTGCTGTGCGCGTGTACGACTGCTGCGACCCTGGTACTTCTGCCACTAACTCCAAGCTGTAGAGGGACTACAAATCTCAACACATTATATATACAACAATGTAGAATACTACCAGCTACAGAAGACTATAAATCTCAGATATACATTGTATAGCATTGCAGAATGGCATTGGCTATAGAGAACTACAATTCCCAGCAATACCATTATACAGCATTGCAGAATACCATCAGCTATAGAGGACTATAAATCCCAGCAATAATGACTACCAACAGCTATAGAGAACTACAATTCCCAGCAATACCATTATACAGCAATGCAGAACAGCATTAGCTATAGATGACTACAAATCCCATATTTGTAGTCCTCTATACAAATACAAAATGCATATTACAGCAATGCATAATAATATGATGCTACATACTCTGTTGCTCTGGGTTCGCCATCTGATGTCTCCAGGGTCTCAGGAGGGTTGTGCGGGCTCTCACCAGGGGTCCAGAGAGTTTCACGGGTGCGTGTGCAGCAGAGGTGGCTCCCTAATTACAAAACATAGAAAATCCCCAGCTCACCTGCCAGCTAGCCTGCAACCAAACAAATTGCCCTGTCAACAGTATACGTTAAAATCAGAGGTTTTAGTTGCACAAACTTTTGGCCAAAAATATGTAGAAGCCACACCGCAGCGCCAAGGCACCTCTGCAAGGTGTGGTCCTAACTCTATGTATGTGAGTCTCCAAGTGTGAGCATATTAATGCAGGTGTACCAGGAGGTAGCCAACTCCTCCTAATAAGGTGCAGGGACGCACTGGAGGCCCAGCAACCAAAAATGCACGCTGGGACCCCAGTGCGTCCTCTCAACCAAAATTAGTCAAACTAGAAAAAACATGGTACCTGCATGAATCTATAACTAGCCTTTACGGCAGGGTGCACATTGGGAAGGCTTACAACAATACAAAACACAGAAAATCCCCAGCTCACCTGCCAGCTAGCCTGCAACCAAGCAAATTGCCCTGTCAACAGTATGCGTTAAAATCAGAGTTTTTAGTTGCACAAACTTTTGGCCAAAAATATGTAGAAGCCACACCGCCGCGCCAAGGCACCTCTACAAGGTGTGGTCCTAACTCTATGTATGTGAGTCTCCAAGTGTGAGCATATTAATGCAGTCGATAAATTGCATGCAGGTGGCTCCCTAATTAGGCTCACAGGTGGCCAATGCGGACTGTCAGGTGGTCAGTGCGGGCTCTCTGCTGGTCAGTGCGGGATCTGTGGTAGCCAGTGCGGGATCTGTGGAAGCCAGTGCGGGCTCTCTGCTGGTCAGTGCGGGATCTGTGGTAGCCAGTGCGGGCTCTCTGCTGGTCAGTGCGGGATCTATGGTAGCCAGTGGGGGCTCCGTAATAATTAGTGGAGGCTCTGTGGTAGCTCACTGGTGGTTAGTAGGGGATCCCTGGTGGTTAGTGGGGGCTCTGCCATGATTAGTGGGGGATCCCTGGTGGTTAGTGGGGGATCCCTGGTGTAGGGTGTCCATTAATCTAGAGCTGCAGCTAACGATTATTTTCAAAATCAATTAGTTAGCCGATTATTAAGTTTGATTAATCGGATTAAAAAAATGGCTCCAGTGATGGACTACTAGTTTGTACTGAGATTGTAGTCCATCATGGGAGCAAGCTTGAAGTAGTGGAAATAAAAAAAAGTATGGTGTGCAATATAGTGAAATGGAAAGTGTAAACTTATGCAGCAATCAGTGCAAAATGGCACCGGCTATAGAGGACTACAAATCCCAGCAATAATACATTATACAGCACAATGCAGAATAACACCAGCTATAGAAGAATACAACAAATCCCAGCAATAGTACAATATAGCTGGCAGTATTCTGCATTGCGCTGTATAATGTACTATTGCTGGGTTTTGTAGTCCTCTATAGCTGGCGGTATTCTGCATTGCGCTGTATAATGTATTATTGCTGGGATTTGTATAAATAGCTAATATGTTGCCCTAGGTCATAATAAACTGGAAATCACCGCAAATTCTTCTCTATTCAAAAGTGATACGTGAATCAATTATTGAATATAATACAAATAAAGTTGAATAAGAACTAATGAATACATGAATATTTCCGTGAATATATAAATAAATTATTCCGTAAATTATACTGTGTGTGATTAATGAATTCTTAGCTGGCGGTATTCCGCATTGCTCTGTATAATGTACTATTGCTGGGGTTTGTAGTCCTCGCGTGTGGAGCGTGGATGCGGGTCTGGCAGCGACAAGCGCGAGGCGCGGGTGGAGTTGCGGCGTGCGTGGAGTCGTGAACAGGGCCAACTAATCAAATTAATCAATCAACTAATCAATGATTGAAAACGTTGATGACTTTTTCAATCATCGATTATAATCGACTTAGTCGATTAGTTGTTGCAGCCCTACAGTGATCCCCGATTTCTGGTGACAGTCCCCGAATTGAGGAGACCGTCCCCAGACACGCTATGTCTCCGGGAACATAAAATAAACCATTTATTTTTTTAAAATACTCACCTGATCCCGGGATCCACCGACAAGCTCAGCCTTCCGTTTCCCATGCTGTCAGACAGCGTGTGCTGGTTACTACTTAAACCGGCGAGCTGTGTGCAGCTTCTGAGAGGATACGCTATTAGCATAGTGAGGAAGCCAGCTGTGCATTTTGCATAGGTCCCGCTTCCCTAATAGCGTATATTTTCAGAAGCTGCACACAGCGCGTGCCGGTTTAAGTAGTAACCAGCACATGCTGTATGCAGCTTCTGGCAGTGTGGGAGATGGGAGGCCGCACTTTTGGTGGATCCAGGGATCAGGTATTGGAAAAAAAATAATTTATTTTATGTTCCCGGGGATAAAATGTCCCCAGATTTTGTTTACAATTGCCACCCGGCCTCCCGGCCCAGTCCGCCCCTGCTGCTGACACAGAAACATAAAAAAGCTAGATTGGAGTTTGCCAAAACTTACCAGAGGAAGCCAAAATCCTTTTGGGAGAATGTGCGGTGGACAGACGAAACAATATTACAGCTTTTTGGTAAAGTCTATCATTCTGTTTTCAAAAAAATTAGGTATTTAAAAAAAAATACAGTCCCTACAGTCAAACATGGTGGAGGTTCACTGATGTTTTGGGGTTGATTTGCTGCTTCAGGCACTGGACTTCTTGACTGTGTGCATGGCATTATGACATCTGAAGACTACAAAAAAATTATTTTTTTCCAAGTCCAAAGTCGATTTTTGGAGTTTTGCTTATTGAATATGTCAGGTTTGGCTTTTTTTTCTCCACTTTTTTTGTGTCATACCAACACAAACAAAAGAAATAAACATGAGAATGCCTAAACATTTGTAATTGCAACAATTTTCTGTGCGGAATGCTACATTATCTGACAGAAATGCAGGGGTGCCAATATTTTTGGCCGCAACTGTATATTTTGTTTAAATAACAACATGGAAAAGTAACACATATTGGCTGAATTAGGTTAATATCCCACAGTTATGGCAATGATGTGAGGAATTAATCAGGGGGCTCTGCAGATACTTAACCCAGCAGTATTAATTGCAGGTGTGGTCAGGTAAACTGCTGGCAGAGAAGCTTTTTATCAATATGCTTAATAATACCAATAATACCATTGACTCAGTTTTGTTTTTTATTTTTTGTTAAAAACCAGCAAAAGACATCACCATTATTTCCACAGTCTCTATTCACAAGATTAAAACACATTTAAGACTGGTAGTATGGGAAATTTGAAGATGCTGAATGACCCATTTCCTTGAATGAAGTATAACATTTTCAAACCCACAGAATATTTGCTAACCCCCTATATAACTACCTATTTGGGAACTGTACCTTTTACCTTTTGTAAACACTAAAAATGTTATTGCCATAACACCTTTTGCATATTGTAAAAAATGTAAAATTATCTATGATTTTATAAAGTATTTACTGTAAAGAAAGTTATTTCATAATTGACTGTTTGTATGTTGATATTTGTGGAATTTCTTTTTGTTATCCTTGCATATTGTCACCAAATAAATCATCCATCATCCTGACATAGAGGAAATAAATAAGGCTGAATAACACTTTGTCTTTTCGTATCCAGGTGTTTCTCAGATTTTATCTCTATGGAATTTGACTTTTACTGTGGAAGGCAAATTTGCCTTAAGACTCAGTAACATGACACAGTAATAGTTCACTGTAATGACAATGTGATAGTTGCCATTAATTACAGACACTTCTACAACACACATTTTTGTTTGACACCTGGACAGCTCAACTCTTTCTATGCCTGACTACAGTTATTAACATTTAGTTGTCCAAGACCAAATATTTCTGTGGATTTGGAAGTGAGTAAATAGATACAGGGAAGTAAATCGTCATTTTCTAGTTATTAATAGGGGCCTTATGTGCGAGTAATTCTGCTGATAAAAACATTTTAAAAAGTATTCACAGCTACTATTAAACAATATGACAGAATGAAAACAGAATGAAAACTGTTATTTTCATGACCCTGTGCCCTGAATGAATACCCCTTGGGATAGCTCTCACCAGCCTGAAGCTGCAAGCCCATCAGTTACAATGTGCAGTAAAAGTATGCATAACAGACTTCAGATAAACTGAAATCTTACACTTATCTTTGTAACCACTGAGCATGATAACTGTATGTAACAGTGTAATGTAAATATGTGTGTGTGTATATATATATATATATATATACAGGTGAAACTCGAATAATTAGAATATCGTGCAAAGTTCATTTATTTCACTAATGCAACTTAAAAGGTGAAACTAATATATGAGATAGACTCATTACATGCAAAGCAAGATAATTCAAGCCGTGATTTGTCATAATTGTGATGATTATGGCTTACAGCTCATGAAAACCGCAAGAACCCCAAATCCACAACCTCAAAAAAGTAGATTATTACATGCAATCAATAAAACAAGGATTGTACATAGAACAATATTGGACCTCTGAAAAGTACAAGCATGCATATGTACTCAGTACTTGGTTTGGGCCCCTTTTGCAGCACTTACTGCAATTACTTTTGCACGATATTCTAATTATTCGAGTTTCACCTGTATATAGTGTATACATATATATATATACTCTATATATACACACAGATACAGTACTGTGTAAAAGTTTTAGGCAGGTGGAAAAAATGCTGTGACGTAAGAATGCTTTCAAAGATGTCCAGCAGTGGCATCAGCACCAAACTGGAGTAAACAAGTGGGTGGGACACAGGTACACCCATCTACTGTCTGGAGAAGTCTGGCCAGAAGTGGTCTTCATTGAAGAATTGGGGCCAAAAAGCCATACCTCCAACGTGGAAACAAGGCTAAGTAATTTAACTATGCATGAAAACATAGGAATTGGGGTGCAGAAAAATGGCAGCAGGTGCTCTGGACTGATGAGTCACAATTTGACATATTTGGTTGTAGCAGGAGGCAGTTTGTTTACCAAAGGGCTGAAGGGTGGTACAATAATGGGTGTCTGCAGGCAACAGTGAAGCATGGTGGAGGTTCCTTGCAAGTCTGGGCTGCATTTCTGAAAATGAAATTGTAGATTTGGTCAGGATCAATGGTATCCTCAATGCTAAGAAATACAAGCAGATACTTATCCATCATACCATACCATCAGGGGGGTATTCTGCAGCAGGACAATGTATTCTGCAGCAGGACAATGGCCCCAAACATACAGCTAATGTCATTAAGTACTACCTTCGGTGCAGTGGTGTATTTAGGTTTTGTGCTGCCCTAGGCAAGACTAGATTTTGGTGCCCCCCCCTCCCCCCCCTCATGGCTGGTCAGAGGAAAGTGAAAACATCCCCTTAAAGGACAATTTAAACCTCGCATTTTTTTGTATATCTACTGCTAGCAAGCTTTGTATATATAGATCAGCAGTAAATATATGCTAAAACATTACAAAGAAAAAGTAACTAAAAGGTAAAACTTACCTGTGTCTCGGGCAGCCACAAAGGATGATGAGGCAGGCGCATGCTCAGTAGAGATCTTCGGCCGGGAGAAGAGAGGCACAGTGTAAGTCAATGCAAACGGACAGGCACAGGGGACATGGCAGTCAGCGCTGCATCAGAGACCGACACCAACGCTGGAGGGGCTCCTGCAAACTACTGGAAAGAAGAAGATGATTGGATCAAGAGACATCATTTAAGGTAAGTCCTTACACCAGCATGGGGGGGGGGGGGATTTTTTACTTTGAGGTCACTTTAAGCTCACCACACAAATTACAATCTGACTGTACAATCTCCTCTAGATCTACCAACTTCCATGTATAGGAAGGGCCTGGCAGATTACATACAAAACGATACAGTTTTGGAAAATCTGATTTAGATTGAACAGAGATTGTATGGCGGATTGTAAGGTGTATGGTGATCTGAATAGATAGCTGGGAAGTTTACTGGTGTCAGGGGTAACATATGTGAGAAGTAGAAATTGCTCATCTCTCGCAGAACCTCTGGATGATCCCTAGGCTTCTATAAACCCTCTGGGCTTGTTCACACCAATTGCTTTGCGTTCCAGAGCGGGAGCTGCTGGAACGAACCGCAATCGCTCACAAAACTTCCCCCTTCGTTCTGGGGTGGGAAGGGGCATGGCGGTGCATTGAAGTCACACCCCCTGCCCGCAGTGAGATCACACCCCCTGCCCGCAGTGAGATAAGATGGATGGCAAAACATTTCCTGCATCTGGTCCAGCGTGAACGCAAAAAAAATGTTGCATGCTCTATTTTTTTTACGTGCGCACTGGACTGGAACGCAGGCAATGTTTTGCCATGTGTCCGATTGTACTGCGGGAAGGGGGTGTGACTTTGGTGCCCCTAAACGAAGTGGGGAATTTAGTGTGCAGTTGCTGTGTGTTCCAGCAGCTACCGCTCTGGAACGCACATCACTTGGTGTGAACTGGCATTAAAGCTCTTTTTGCGTCAGGGCCAACCGCAACCTGAAAAATGCCAACCGAGGCAAACGCCTAGTTTGCCTCGTGCTAGATACGCCCCTGCTTCAGTGTAAAGAATAACAAGAAGCCCTGGAAGTAATGGTTTGGCCCCCACAGAGCCCTTGATCTCAGCATCATCGAGTCTGTCTGGGATTACATGAAGAGACAGAAGGATTTGAGGCAGCCTACATCCACAGAAGACATGTGGTTAGTTCTCCAAGATGTTTGGAACAACTTATCTGCCGAATTCCTTCAAAACTGTGTGCAAGTAAACCTAGAAGAATTGATGTTGTTTTAAAGGCAAAGGGTAGTCACACCAAATATTGATTTGATTTGGATCTCCTTCTGTTCATTTACTTTCTATTTTTATAATTGAAAAAAATAAACTATTAACACTTTTATTTCTGAAAGCATTCTTACTTTACAGCATTTTTTTTACACCTTAAAAATTTTGCAGTTCTATATATGTATGTATGTATGTATGTATGTATGTATGCATGTATTGTAGCAGAGCATCTTAGAGGGAGCCTGGGAAAGTCCTGTTCAGAGTTTATAGGCCTCCCAGGTTCCTCTCCTATACATTTAGGGATTGCTGATCCGGGCTCCAGTGCAGGGTTAACTCCTCTCTCCACTGGCAATTTAATCTTGCCTGGAACCTGTACTCAGAGCTCTCTGCCTGGGGATCAGACAAGTCCTGTGAAAACTTGCAAACAGTTTTTGTGGAGGCTGACAAGCGGTAGGCCTGCTCAGCCTGTTAGTCAGGACCTATATTTCTTGTGTATGAAGTTAGTGCCAAGGTATGGCTAGGTTTTATTTTTGTTAATTTCTTGTGAACCACTGTACAGCACCTGTGAATGCTCTTGTAGATATCACCAATAAAAACTGCACTGTTTGCCACTACTCCCTTGGATTTGGTATCTGTGCCCTAAGAGACTGCTTATTCCCAGGGGTCTTATGTACCAGCTACTGATTGCATGCTAACAGTCTGTGTATGTGTGTGCAGTGGTGGAACTACCGCCGGTGCAGGGCCTCGGGAGGGCCCAGCCAGGGCCACCGTCAGGGGGGGTATGGCCAATATTCTCTCAGATTCTCAGCTGGGATGATCCGTGCGGGCCTCCGGTGTCCCCAGGGGGTCTCCACTGTAAATTACATTTTTAAAGATGGCCACCGCGAGTAGCGGCGGCCATCTTTAAACCTGGCAAGCGCCCATATCTCATTTAATATATTGCAGAACAGGCAATATATTGAATGAAAATCATTCCCTGGTGGTCCAGTGGAGAATCAGTATGATGTGCATCTGTTGCTGATGCAGATCATACTGATCCCTCCCTCGTGGTGCCGCCGCTGATTGGCAGGGATCGATTAGTATGGTCTGCATCAGCCAGAGTGCAGATCATACTGATCCTTCACTGGACCCAGGGATGCAGCCCCCCTTCCTGCAAAACAGGTAAGCAGGAGAGGGGGACATTTTTTAAACAACTATTTGAATTGTTAATGTGTGTGTGTTTTAATGAGTGTGTGTGATTTTTTTTAATGAAGCTATATTTGTGTTTGTGTGGATGTGTGTGTGTTTTTTAATGAGTGTGTGGATGTGCGTGTTTCATTACGCGTGTGTGTGTTTTTTTTTAACCACTTCCTGCGGGTTCACGTAAATGTACGTCATCCGCTGGAAGTGGTTATACCAAGAACACGGCTGCTCCTGAAGCCATGTTCTTGGTACCGTGTTAAACAGCAGACAATTGCTCTTTAAATACAAGCAATCGGGCGTCTTTACAGGCACTGGATTGCTTGTACGGTGCGGAGTTGTGTCACCGTCCACCTCCTCCACGGCCGCCGGTGCCACCGTCAGCCTCCTGGGCTCATCTGTCCCTCGTGTGAGGTTCTCCCCTGACAGATCGGAGGAGAGATCAGTGGCTTCTAGCTGCGTATCTCTCCTCCGATCACTGGACCCGGAAGTGATGTGCATTACATCACTACCGGTGTCACTATACACAGTCTCTGGCTCTTAGGGCCTGTCGGCCGCCAAATTTGTGTATAAATATATAGGCCACCAAGACATATCGGCTGAAAATGGCACTTTTGGCTAAATGCCGAAAGTGCAATTTTCCTGCCGATACAGCAGCGCATCCCTGCTTTCTTTCCTCCCCGCTGCATGCTGCTCTGTCTCTTCTCTCTGAGAGAAAGTGTGACAGCCGGCCGAGCGTTGTGGGAGGAGTGCCCTGTGTTTGTGGGGGTTTTTTTTTTGGGGGGGGGGGCAAAAAAAATTTCTCATTATATATATACAGTATATATATAATGAGAGATAGAGAGATACAAGTAATATTTTAGGCATCCCTTTCAACAGGGATTTCATTTTTGACGAAATACTCCCTGACACTGCAACTTTTCTCATTACAACAGAGTCCACCAGCTCATTATAATGAACCTAGACCCTCCCATTTAGGGATCAGCTTGTTTATATCCTTGCAATGTACATTGATCAACCTAATAGGATTTTTTTTTCTTTTTGTGTTGCTACTTTTTGTGTTGCTAAGGCTTTTGTTGTATAGATTACTGAACCAGCCTCTGTAATCCATTTTCAAACTTTTCAATAAACTTTTAAGGAACAATGAAAAATAGAATTGGCTGTTTGACATTGTTAGATTGCTGTGTCTTGTCAACAAGGAGCTGAATAGTCCTTTCAGACTATGTAATTAGCCTTGTTTGTTGTGAGAAAGAATAGTCAGTTTTTTACAGTATACTATGTTGTGAACTTTCAGGTTATCTTGTTTCTATATATACTGTATATTCTTTTGGTAAACAGCGTCCTCCTGTTCCTGTAAACTGTATTGTTCATTACAGGCAATGTTACATGATCACTATATTCTGTACACTTAAACTGATGCCAACTGCTTTTTTGAATGACAAAATTTGCCATTCACCTCCCTTGCCAATTTTGCCCCTTTTCAGGATACAGTATATCCATCAGTTTTATAAATGTCTGCTAGTGTACTGTTTTTATAATCAGTAGATACACCAATTCCAAAATACTGTAATATAATAATGTCATTAAATAAAGATGAACTAGTCCACTGATTCTATTACTGAGTGCAATTTACTTTCCCTTTCTTTTTCTTTGGCTAGATGCATGCATCCATCCCACCACTTTTATCTGCCCCGGAAAACAAAGCAGCTGCAGCCAGGTGCTAAAATTTTTAACACCTCTCTAGCACATGTGTGTGTTTCTTAGCAGAAGTCTCTTGGCGATCCTGGTGCTCACAATACCTTGACACTTTTAGGATCATCAAGGGGCAGCTGCCAGTTTACTCCAATGGACATTCTCCCTGACAGGCCCAAACGCTGCAAAAATGCCAATCATCAACAACAAGGAAGCAAGGATGAAGTGATATATTGCTTGTTCCACAAGCAAGAGAACATACCCATAAGAGAAAGTGAGTGGACTCTAAGCAATTCTGTTACTGATGAGTCTTTTCCAGTGGCAAAATTCTTTGTGTGACATGGGTTTTTGGCTCCTAAGCATGAGGCTGCACTTTTGGCTGCAAGCAGTCAGCTTTTCTTACTCCACTGTGGCCCCAGAGCTTTAAACATGAAACACGCTGAAACACAACGTGGTTCAATGAAAGCATACATTAAAATCTATATAAATATATTATATAGTGTACACCTTATATGAACACAAAGCTATGTGGAAAATAAAACAGATGTACACACCTTTTCAATATTCACATTCTCTTAAATATCCAGCATGTTCTTCCACGTCTCTTTTTATATTCAAGCCAACAGACAAACAGAGGTATCATTGTTTAAAGTGAACTATTGTTCTTTGTGGAAACATATAAGGATGGCTTGTTTGTTTAACCAACTGAGAACTGCAAATGCACCATTACCTTCACTAACACCTGAGTCTGTAAGGGAAAAACCCTGCCACAGGCAAAGGTGCCCATTCTCTTTAATTAAACTTCACCCATTACAAAAAATCATTCAGATTTTATACCGTAGAAGGGCTTAATTTCAGGA
>NW_017307751.1:209878-210799 GCF_000935625.1 Nanorana parkeri
AAGATTCAGATTTTAAGACAATATTCTATTGTTTAAAGAGATTTTTGCTGTAATCTCATACGCAATACAATACAAATGTTATTAAATATATAGAGGTGATCTGGATATAAAAAATGACTCTGCAGCTTACACATTAAGACACAAATTTCCCCCTGCAAATTGATAAAACAACACGCTGGACTTTAGGATTTTTCTTTTAGGTGTGTGTGTGTGACAGTAAAATATCTGACCATTGCAGAGCAATCAATTTTGCTGTGAAACCATATCCCTGTTTATTAATTGCTCAAAGCAACTATTCAGCTGGGCCATTGATAACAATGTCAATCATATGGTCTCTTCATGTCAAGTCTGCCAATTTGGGTGCAACAAACCAAAACCAGAACCATCTGTGTGAACAGCTTTGCAAACAAGAGATAAGTGGAAAATCAAACTACTAGCATACTTTAAAGCTGAACTCTGGTCAGTTATAAAAAATGCAACTAGGGTGCCCCCCATATTAGGACTCTAATGCTTATTTAGTCTAGTGTGCATGCAATAGGTAATTACTAACTACCTTATTCTTCTGCCGTGAAGGCTTCCTCCCCACAAGTTCTGGGATGGATAATTGGCCCCACAAAACTACTAATTTTCTCCTGATTGTGTCATCGCTTCCTTACCAATGTTATCACATCCAATGCAGGAACAGTGGTCACCTGGAATGGCCTGGATCAGGTACACCTGGAATGTATCTCTATGATCAGGTACACCTGTAAGAAAATGTTCAGGTAAAAGAAAATCTGACAAACTCTGATTCATCTGATTCAGGTACTTTTCTACAACAAACTTGATGCAGTATTGGTACCAGGGTGGCACCTGCCATGAGGTTAAAGGGCCTTTGAGGAGGGTTTGGGGGGGGGGGGGGCAGGCAGCAGGGGGGAATTT
>NW_017307751.1:211268-220424 GCF_000935625.1 Nanorana parkeri
CCCCTGCCTGGGGGTAAAGGGGCTTTTGGGGGGGTTTGGGGGGGGGGGGAGGCAGCAGAGCAGGAGAATTTACATAGGTGGTTCAGCAAGCTGAGGTCACTTATGCCCCCCACTCCCCAGCTCAGCAGACATTAGATAACAGCAACCATGTTTGCCAAGTGGGCAACTGCTCAAATTGCTTCCTTTGGAGCTGCCAGAGTAGTTTCTCTAATCTGAAGTATGTTGAACTAAGACTTCAATTGCAGGCATCTTAACCCACTGAACGACTTAGGAAAATAACAAGTAAGTACGGGAGATATCTTACCTCACTGAACCGCCAATTGGTTTAATTTAACCAGGGTATTTACATTAAACTAGGGTGTATCTGTAAAAAATAAGTCAAAGCAACTGGACTTGTATTTTTACAGATATACTATGACCTGGATGAATGAGAACCTTCACAGACATAAACTAGGGTGGTTAAAAAGCAGGGTAAAACAACACATAAGAGAGAAGGATAAGGCCTTAAAAAATATAAATCAGAGGGGTCACCATCGGCATTCCAAAACTACAAGAAATGCAACAAAAAATGTAAAAAAGCAATCAGGGCAGCAAAAGTAGAATATGAAGAGCTCATAGCATTAGTAAGCAAAAAGAACCCCAAGGAATTCTTTAAATATATAAATAGTAAGAAGGTACGGACGGAACATACAGGCACCATAAATGATGACGAGGGGAGAACGGCTAACAGCAACAGTGAGAAAGTGAACATGTTAAATGCATCCTTTTCTTCTGTCTTTACAGATGAGATGGACATGGGCATTTATCAGGGCTTCAGCTGTGGAGATAGTAGTACCAGTTTTAACACATCTCTGTGGCTAACGGAGAGCAGAGTAATACAGAAAGATTAAATGTAAACAAATTGCCAGGACCAGATGGGGTACATCCGAGGGAACTAAAGGAACTTATTCAAGTCATAGCTAGACCCTTGTACAACATTTTTAGGGACAGTATAATGACAGGTATGATCCCGGCTGATTGGAAGAAAGCAAATGTAGTACCAATATTCAAAAAGGTAAAAAGAAGTGCACTGGGAAACTACAGGCCTGTCAGCTTACCATCAATAGTATGTAAAATATTCAAAGGCATGATATGGGACTACATGCAGGAATTTGCAAATAAAACTGGTATCAAAGTGGTAACCAACATGGTTTCATGAAGGACCGTTCTTGCTAGACCAATCCATTAACATTTATGAGGAAGTAAGTACTAAATTAGACAAAGGAATACCAGTAGATGTGGTGTATCTGGGTTTTGCTAAAGCATTCGACACAGTACCACAAAAACATTTAATCCATAAACTAAGGTCTATAGGTCTAGATGAAATTGTATGTACAGGGGTGGAAAGTTGGCTGCAAGAATGGACCCAGAGAGTAGTGATAAATGGGTAATTCGCATATTGGGCAAAGGTTGGAATTGGTGTGACCCAGGGTTCAGTCCTGGGACCAATCCTGTTCATCTTATTCATCCATGACATAGAGATTGGACTAAATAGCTCAATTAAATTTTTTGCGGATTATACTAAAATCTGCAGAGAAGTAAATGCCGAACAGGAGATATGTGCACTACAACCTAAGCAAAATTGAGCCATGGGCTGCAAGATGGCAAATGCGATTTAATGTTGAAAAATGTAAGGTTATGCACATGGGAGTAAAGAACATGTGCGCAAACTACTACTTGGGGGTGTTACTTAAGGGAAGTCAGACATAGAAAAAGACCTGGGGGTCCACATAGACCACAGATTTGGCAATAGTAAGCAATGCCAAGCAGCAGCCAGTAAAGCTAACAAGATACTGGCGTGTATTAAAAGAGTAATTGTAGCAAGGGTTCGAAGAGTAATACTTCCACTTTATAAATCATTGGTTCTGGCCCCATCTTGAGTATGTGTTACAGTTCTGGTCACCGACTCTCAGGAGGGATTTCCTGGAACTGGAGGGCGTTCTGAGAAGGGTTACAAAATGAATTAAAGGGATAGAAGGCTTGAGTTATGAAGACCGCGTTTCAAATCTTAACTTATTAACCTTAGAAAAGAGGCGATTAAGAAGGGACCTTATTGCAGCATCCAATGTTCCCCTCTCCTTCCCCCTCCAGTATCCATCATAGTGCTCATCTCCTTCCCCTGTAGAGGATTAAGAGAACCTGTTTAAAATTCAGCACATGCAAGCTTAGAGGGCAATCCTATTAAAGTCTATGGCTGGGCACACACCTTACAACCATCGCAAGACTTTTGTCTTGCGATGGTTGTAAGGTACTTAAAAAAACGTCAGATCTGCCTATCTTGCATAGGCAGATCATACTTGCGATGATCGCAAGCCACGCCCCCTGAGGGGAGGGCTTCCGATGACCGCAATGCCGAACGGGCTTGCGCACACCGGCCCGTCCGGATTTTATCTTACGGACATGCTACACACCCGCCAAGCATCATACGATGCTCGGCGGGTTTACAAACATGTTCGTAAGTTTAAAGTCTCTGTAAGGTCGCACGGCTTCCACACACCTTAAGATAATCGTACGATCGCGGGATTTCCCGCGATTATTGTACAATTATCGTAAGGTGTGTGGGGACCTTAAGTGAGGTGAATCTTATCAGTAGATTCTGGCCTTTTTTTAGGCACACTATTGCAGAAAAAAAGTACTTGGTAAGATGGGCATTATCATTGGGAACATGTACCAATGCAAATAGAAAATGTATTCAACCATACATACTATATTACTATCTCCAGCATCCCCTGTACCATGCCTCAGTCTCTTGTGTCTACTTTGTTCTGCTGCCTGCCTCTGCATCCAGTATACCACTGTACACATTCGGCACTCCATGTCAATGCTGCTGTCCTCTGCCTCCAATGCTCCCCTCTCCTTCCCCCTCCAGTATCCAACATAGTCCTCATCTCCTTCCCCTCTAGAGGATTAAGAAAACCTTTTTGAAATTCAGCACATGTGAGCTTAGAGGGGAATTCTATTGAAGTCTATGGGAGGTGAATCTTATCAGTAGATTCTGGCCTTTTTTTAGGCACACTATTGCAGAAAAAAAGTACTTGGGAAGCTGGGCATTATCATTGGGAACATGTACCAATGCAAATATAAAATTTAAAAAAATACTGTGGGGAGAGGGCCTTTTCAAGTAGCTTAAAGGACAACATTGAAAATACACAAATCCTTAAAAAAAACATGCTGAAGACTTCCGGTTCCGGCGCCTGATGTAGTGGAAGCAGAGTGCAGAGCTCCCGCGTGGCTAAGGCTAATCTTCATATAAAATCTTGTCACAGCAAACCGAACCCCGAAAAGGTTGAACGGCTGTTCACATTGCCAATTACAGTACCAGGAAAATGGATAAATTCCTTGCTAAACGGCGTACTGGACCTCGGGGGGAAAGGCACTCCTGTCCGGGGTAAGCGGCTACAGACACTACACAAGATGGCCACCACCCTTGATCGTCAGGATGCCGGCGCCTCTTCGGAAGACGATATGCCGGAACTGTCTGACCACAGCATTATCGCTGCAGAAGTCGCAAAATTTATTCGCCCCACCATCCAGGATGCCGTGAACAAAGCGGTACACAAGGGGATACAATCCCTGCGCCAGGATCTAATGCAGCACGCACAAAGGATCACAGAGGCGGAATCTCGTATAACGTCCCTGGAGGAAGGAGCAGACTCGTCGACGGCACAGATACAGTCCACTGACAAGCAGGTCCAACAGCTCCTAGACAAAGTGGACGATCTGGAGAACCGCTCGCGACGAAACAATATAAGGATAGTAGGTCTCCCAGAGTCCTACCGACCATGGCTGCTGGCGTCGATCTGTGCAATCAACATACCGGACCTCCTAGGCCTTGACCCTGGATGCAAGGTGGAACGTGCTCACCGGGTGGGGCCCCCCAACCCGGACAGGAAGGGTCCGCGCCCATTAATAGCACGATATCTGGACTATACGGACCGCTTGGCAGTTATGCAGGCTTTTCGCGCCAAAAAAGAGTTATATCTGGATGGGCATCGCCTCCTAATCTTTGCGGACTACTCTGGAAACAAGGAAACGTAAAGCGTTTAATAAAGTTTGCTCGCTTCTGTACCAAAAAAAGATCAGATTCACTTTGGCTTATCCAGCGACTCTCCGCCTTCAAACGGAAGATGGAATACCCCACTCGTTTCAGGACCCGGAGGCCACATTCAAATTCATGGAGCGGTTGGAGCCCTTCACGAAATCTATGGCAGCCGGTCGGTCTCCTCATACGCATCACACTACAACTCCTGCCAGAAAGACAGCGGTTCGCCTGCCGATGACTCCCACCGATTCACCTTGAACAGGGCCAGCAGCAACAGCAATTGGATCTCTGTCTAAGGACAGGTATGTCAGACTTTTATTTCTTTTTTTATTCAGCAGCCACTACAAGAGGGCGAAATATGACTTTCCAACTGCGATCTCATCTACATCTCCTCAGCCGGTGGCCCAAGGAATGCTTGCATCCAGAGTTGTTTCTAAGTTTCCCTACCCCTAGCGCACTACCTAAAGGGGAAGGACGCCTTCTAATCTCAGGGAATGGAGATGATAAAATTGTTGTCAAGAGGACATACATACTACCACTGGTAACGTGTTTCACGGGTGTCCCCTTTTGCTACTACACATGATGCTGCATAGTACATTGCTACCAGATTCGGTCTCCGGCCACCCGACATCGAACTCTTATAATGACTGTGACTGAGATAAGGCTGCCATGTGGTTACGCACCACATGGGTTTAAGCTCTTGGCCTAGCGGAAGCGAACGTGCTCAATCTGTAGAGCTATAGAGGGAAAAAAGTGAAGTCCCGAGATGATCACTGATGTTCTACTATTTTTGCTTTTTTTTCTGGTTATTACTCTTTTGTGTTGTTTGGTTCAGGCTCGGCTCACAGTTATGGTCATGTTGACCGAAGAGCTACGGCCGTCATATATCGAGCATGGGCTCATGACTTACAGTGTATATCAATAGCAGGTGACAATACTATACGGTATAACTTAATCGAATCTTCAGCTTTTATTCTACATTGGCTTTCTGTCCTAGTACCATTGGTAGACTATAGCCACCACAAGTACTCTAATAAGCATAATAATATTTGTTTACATACTATTACTTACTATACTAGTAATGGGTAAGATATACTGTGACTTAATCCTTTTGTTGAACAATATAACATGAGAGTGGTTTCCTGGAATACTAACGGCCTGAGATCCCCGTCTAAGCGTATGATGGTTCTTCGCCATTTGAAAAAGATGAAACCAGATATAGTGTTATTGAAGGAGACCCACCTATCCCAGGAAGATACCAACAGAATGTGCAAACTGTGGGTGGGCGAGATTATTAGCTCCCCAGCTGTGGGCAGGAGTAGCAATACTGTTTAGCAAATCATTCACCTATAAGATAGTACATATTGATGCAGACCAGGAGGGGAGGAAACTACTTGTTAAGATCGGATCCACAACAAATTGTTTTCAATTTATAACGTATATTTCCCAAATTCTCCTACAGCCTCCTATTTTCAGGAGATCACTTCCTGGATTTTACAAGATGACAACCCACATAAGCTTATGGGAGGTGACTTCAACTCGGTCATGGTCCTGAGTGAGGATAGGTCGGGCAAACCTAGACCCAACATCGGGGCAGGGACCCCCTCACCTACTCCTCTTCACGACATGTCCGCCAACACCAATCTCGTGGATGTCTGGAGGGTCCGGAACCCACTGGAACGTGAGTACACGCATTTTTCTTCAGTACACGGTTCCTTCGCCAGGCTGGATTACTTTCTGGCGACGGAGACGGTGGACTCTCTCGTATCTGATACAACCCTATACCCCATAGCCATTTCGGATCATGCGCCGATCCTGGTGCAGATGCAATCTTCCCTTCCAAGAGGCGACTTCTACAGAGGAGCTTACACTCTAATGCCCCCCCAGTCACATCAGTCTCTGTACAGAGGTGCTTACACTCTAATGCCCCCCCAGTCACATCACTCTCTATACAAAGGAGCTTACACTCTAATGCCCTCCCACAGTCACACACTATTATTATACATTTATATATCTCTGACATATACCACAGTGCTGTACAGAGCACATAAAGCCAGTCACATCATTCTCTGTGCAGAGGAGCTTTCACTCTAATGCAGAAGGGCACGGGCTGTAGTGGGACTACAAATCCCACCAATACATTTATACAGCAATGTAGAACAGTATATGAATTGGACAAGGGGCTTAGTAATGCGCTGGTCTCAGGGCTTAGTAAGGCACTGGACTCTGACGTTAGTAACGCACTGGACTCGGGACTTAGTAACACACTGCACTCAGGACTTAGTAACGCACTGGACTCAGGACTTAGTAACGCACTGGACTCAGGGCTTAGTAACGCACTGGACTCAGGACTTAGTAACGCACTGGACTCAGGACTTAGTAACGCAGTGGACGTTGATGTTAGTAATGAGGTGGACTCAGGGCTTAATAACGCAGTGGACTCAGGGCTTAGTAACGCAGTGGACGTTGATGTTAGTAACGTACTGGACTCTGGGCTTAGTAATGTACTGGACTCTGGGCTTAGTAACCTACTGGACTCTGGGCTTAGTAAGGCACTGGACTCTGGGCTTAGTAAGGCACTGGACTCTGGGCTTAGTAAGGCACTGGACTCAGGACTTAGTAACGCACTGGACTCAGGACTTAGTAACGCACTTGACTCTGGGCTTAGTAACGCACTGGACTCAGGACTTAGTAACGCACTGGACTCAGGACTTAATAATGCACTGGACTCAGGACTTAGTAACGCAGTGGACGTTAATGTTAGTAATGAGGTGGACTCAGGGCTTAATAACGCAGTGGACTCAGGGCTTAGTAACGCAGTGGACGTTGATGTTAGTAACGCACTGCACTCAGGGCTTAGTAATGCACTGGACTCAGGGTTTAGTAGCGCACTGGACTCTGACGTTGGTAATGCACTGGACTCTGACGTTGGTAACGCATGGACTTTGATGTTAATAACGCAGTGGACTTTGATGTTAATAACGCAGTGGACTTTGATGTTAGTAATGCAGTGGATGTTGATGTTAGTAACACACTGGTCTCTGGGCTTACTAATGCACTGGACTCAGGGCTTAGTAATGCACTGCACTCAGGGCTTAGTAACGCAGTGGACAATGATGTTAGTAACGCAATGGACTCAGGGCTTAATAACGCACTGGGCCCTGGACTTAGTAACTTAGTGGTCAGGGCTTAGTAACGCACTGGGCCCTGGACTTAGTAATGCAGTGGACTCAGGGCTTAGTAACGTAGTGGACTCGGGGGTTAGTAACCCGCTGGATGCACTGTAACGCATTCAAGGCTACATAATGAATAGGCATTAACTTGCTGCCTGAGGTCACTACAATGCTGAGCAGGATCCTATACATGGAATAGTAAGTAGATTTAGGCTCCATTTACACTTGAACGACTGTCCGCCCGTATTCTGCTGTACGAATACGCACGGAGCCGATTTAAACAGAACAAACAATGCACTTTAATGTGCATTATTCAGGCTATTGCAGGAACCACACAGTAGGAACCACATGGCACCCAAAATAGTGCAAGTGCGATAATACGGCAGATTATATAATAGCCGCAAACGAGGGGAATCCGTGCGCATTAAACATTTTAGCCTTTTTGTCCTGCCCAGTATTCTGCACAAGAAACCGTGCAGTAAACGCAAACTCTATATGTGAACGGAGCCCAAATACTGTACCCGGGGAAAAGACATGGCAAAGGGTTTTTATACTGCTGACACGGAACTAGGGCTGCAGCTAACGATTATTTCCATAATCGATTAGCTAGCCGATTATTAAGTTCGATTAATCGGTTAAAAAAAAAAAGGCTCCAGTGATGGACTACTAGTTTCTATTGAGATTGTAGTCCATCACGGGAGCAAGCTTTGAGCGGTGGAAGTAAAAAAAAAAAGTGTGTTGTGGAATATAGTACATTAAACAGCGGCACAGTGCAGAATACCAGCAGCTATAGAGGAATGCAGCAATAGTACATTATACTATAGTGTACTATTGCTGGGATTTGTAGTCCTCTGTAGCTGGCATTATTCTGCATTGCGCTGTATATAATGTATTATTGCTGGGATTTGTAGTCCTCTGTAGCTGGCATTATTCTGCATTGCGCTGTATATAATGTATTATTGCTGGGATTTGTAGTCCTCTGTAGCTGGCATTATTCTGCATTGCGCTGTATATAATGTATTATTGCTGGGATTTGTAGTCCTCTGTAGCTGGCATTATTCTGCATTGCGCTGTATATAATGTATTATTGCTGGGATTTGTAGTCCTCTGTAGCTGGCATTATTCTGCATTGCGCTGTATATAATGTATTATTGCTGGGATTTGTAGTCCTCTGTAGCTGGCATTATTCTGCATTGCGCTGTATATAATGTATTATTGCTGGGATTTGTAGTCCTCTGTAGCTGGCATTATTCTGCATTGCGCTGTATATAATGTATTATTGCTGGGATTTGTTGTTCCTCTATAGCTGCTGGTGTTCTGCAGTGTGCCGCTTTTTTTTAACAGGAAACATTAAAACAGGTCCCCTTACCTGTTTCTGAACCGTTATAAGTCGCTGCAGCAGCGGCTGCGTGCTCTGCAGGCGTGTGTTCAGCTTGTGTGGTGGGAGGGTATGCGGCATGGGCGTGGCATCTGCAGCGTGCGTAGTGTAACTCGTGTATGGAGCCGCGAACAGGCGGGCGTGAGTGGGAAATTTAAATTTTAGTTGACGAATCGACAATGGAAAACGCTGACAACGTTTTCCATCGTCGATTTTAATCGACTTAATCTAATAATTGTTGCAGTTCTACAGAATACCAATGTATAATACACCGGCACACTGCAGAACATTAGCAGCTATAGATCCCAGCAATAATACATTATACAGGGTGTTTAACCCCTTCATGACTGAGCTTGTTTTTAGTTTTTGTTCGTAAATGACTGACACACTTTTGACATTTTTGCTGTGTGATTCTTCCACGTCAGTAATATACTTTCTTACAAAGTGCACCCACACATATTATATATTGTTTTTTAGAGGACAGATAGGGCTACATATTTATATCACATATGTGTGTCTAACGC
>NW_017307751.1:220833-224423 GCF_000935625.1 Nanorana parkeri
TGTTTTCGGCGGGCAGCGGCGTTGTTGGGTGTCGGCGGGCAGCGGCGAGTCGGGAAGCTCACCGGGAGGAGAGGGCCAGACGCATGTTCTCAGCATGTGCGGTGGGCGTGGCGTAAGCGGCGTCGCGTGAGCGGGTTTACCGGCGCGGGCATGGCGCGAGCGGCTTAACCAACGTGGGCGTGGCTTGAGCGATGAGCGGGAAGTTTGAATTTTAGCCGATGAATCGACGATGGAAAACGTTGATATCGTTTTCCACCGTCTATTTTAATCGACTTGATCGAATAATTGTTGCAGCTCTCCACGGAACTGTGTATTGTACTTAGGGACCATTAAATACTTATTGAGGCAGTGTGAAGGAAGGGAGAAAAAGCAAACACATGTCAACCCCCGTCCCTTCCCCCCGGCCAGAGGGGGACTGTACACAGAGCAGACCGGAGAACTTACTGTGAGCTGCTCTACACATGGCTTCTTTGCAGGGACGCTACCATTTCTCCCCATCCTACCTTCACCAGCGGCAGCCGTGCGGGCGGGACACGGGTGGCATGGGTTAAACTAGATCTGCTGTAGATCAGGCGAGTTAGGGGGCCGCGAGGCCTCCATGAGTGCGAGGCCTTAGGCGGCCGCCTAGCTCGCCTAATTAAAGAGCTGCCTCTGCTTGCTTTGACCAGGAGATATAAATTGTCCAATAGTTCTGTTAGGCTGTCCCAATTTTCACTGATGCAAAACTGTCCTTCTGCTGGCCAACTTCTATAAAACGCTCAATAAGAATTAAGAAACCACAGATGATACAGCAGTGTAAAACTATCCAGCAGCAGGACATTTATAATTGTGAGAATTGGCTGAAATGTACAAAGGACAAAAAGTACATGCAAAGATTTTACTACAAGAAATAAGATACTGCAAAGGATACAGCAGTGTAAAATTAGCCAGCAGCAGGACAGATAGCGGGCCTAACCAGTAAATGCCTATTTCTTATTTGCACTATGGGAATGAGGGTGTGGTTAATGTGAGTCATATGAATTACGGCTGTTCAAGAGCACCCTGTTTTTGCACTTAGTGCAAAAAAAACCAGTTTAACCTAAAAAAGGCCCTATCAAAATACAATGAAAACCAATATTTTCCAAAAATACATGAAAACCTTAGAATAATAAAAAAACAGCCTGAAACAAAAGCCTTTATTTTAACAGAAACCTTGCTGAAAAAAGTAAAAAAAGTTTGACCTAATAGAGATGCCCTATTAACATAAAATAAAAAAAACAATATACCTACAAAATAAACAAAAACCCCATGAACACTACCTCCTCAGCTGCTCAGCTGCTAATTTGCCACTCAGCACTTCAAATTCTTTCCACTCCAGCATCAACAGCTTCTGCCTGCCAGTCAGCTAATGCTAGGGATAAGGGCATTCCTTGTACAGCGTATGGTGTGGTGGAGGAACTGTCTGTAAACCCATGTAACAGTGTGCATTGGCTGAGGAGGCATCCTTTATAGAGACAATACAACGCACAGCATTTCAACCTGAAATTCAGTATGATCCTGTATAATACAGTACTGGTGGCAACCCTAATTGGCAGTCAGTATCTGTACCTCCTTACATTGGAGGTCAGTGGCTGTGTCCCCTTACATTGGTGGTCAATATCTGTGCCCCCTTATATTGGAGGTCAGTGTGCCCTCCCTTGCTGCTCAGTGTTGCCCCCTTTTATTGGTGGGCAGTGGGAGTAGTGTTACTCATATCTGCAGAAAAGAACTATATGCCCCAGTTATCTCCAGTCTGCTGCTGCACCTGCCACCCACTGAGCTCTGGGTTCTGTCTCCCACAGTGCTCTGTATGTGTAGGGCAGACTTCTACCCTCTGCAGAGCCACTCAGCCACCAGCTCCCCACTTAGTGCCACCAATCCTTTCCAGTCCAGCACTAAGAGCTTCCACCTGCCAGTCAGATGATGCTAGGGTCATTCCTTCTGCAGAGTATGGTGCAGTGGAGGAACTGTCTATAAGTGTATGCCAAAGTGCCCAGTGCTGAGGAGGCAGAGGGAGATGAAGGAGATGTAGGAATATGGAACAAACCACGTCCAACAATAGAGACAATGGGATGAAGCATTTCAACTTGAAGTCCAGAATAATCCTGTATAGTATGGGTTGGGTGGCAACCATACTTGTTCCAAAAAGTGTCCTTCCTTCTCAATTCATAAAGTTGGGAGAAATGATAAAGGGGCAATATAAACCTCTCATGAGCAAGATTGCACAATAACACTAATTTCTGCTTGAATGTTAAGATTCTTGAAACAAGCCAGAGATAACTGAACTTCTTTTAAGTGCAGATGCAGATCAAGGAACTTTGGGTGCCACTGATTAGAGTATACATTTATCATATCTTGGTCATTGTTAGAGGAAAAAGAGAATAAGAAGCACTTTTACAAGGTGAACATTGTTTATGTTTTCTTTACAAATATGAAGGTTAAAAAACCATGAAATTGGGCAATTAATTACTACCATTTGTTCTTTGTGTTGAGATATATGCTCCCTGGCACCCTTGCTGGATGTTTTTTTTACTTTCACTTTTGCTGTTTGCCTTGCAGAGTATTGCACTCAGTCATTCTTTTAAGGAGGCTGCAGATTCCACTGTCAGGTGTGGATACAGAGAGTGTTTTATCTGCTTTCCTACTTACCAAGTTCAAGTAAAGCATTGAAAACTGCATTCAAGTCTGGACCTGCATTTCTTCATAAATGCAAGAGTATGTATGTGATACCCTTAGGACAAGCTATTCATAGGAGTGAGTCTCCTTTACAAGCTAAGGTTCTTCTAGGTAAAAGCATTAAACCTTTAGAAACAGCAGAAAAAATACCTCACAAATACAGGTGCCACCGATCGTGATCTTTATTAATGAATATTCATTCAAGTAAAACAGATGAGCCCTGCCATACAGCCAAAGTTAACAGCAATGAGGATCACCAGCACTCAAAGGATGAGCTTAAATCCTTGTGTTTTTATTGAAGACTCGTGTCACATATGTATGTGACACGAGTCTTCAATAAAATCACAAGGATTTAAGCTCATCCTTTGAGCTCTGGTGAGTCGTGACCCTCATTACTGTTAACTTTGGCTATGCATGGCACCATCAGTGGACATCACTATGAGCATACTAGGTATTGATTGCTGTAAGGACAGCAATGGATACCTCTGGTTACCACTGCCATACAGCCACATGCCTCTAACATGTTTCACCTCACAGGTTTAATCATAGTGGTAATAGCAGTAGTGGGGATGATTCTTATGTGCTTCCATAATTAAAGCAAACAGTCCTGGTGGTAAAATTAACCCCATCTGTGTAACATCTCTGTCAGACATTCAATCCTTAAAGCAGCTCCTTTATCTACAATATAATCTAGTAATCCATTTTCACAAGCATATTGTGCATAAACTGTAACAAAACAAATGACATATCCCTTACAAATATATACAAAGTAAACAGCAGCTTTGATGTGTCAAAATAGGGCAAAAACAGAATTGTGCATAGTGTACGCTAATTATCTAATAATTCCTGTGATAAGTGGTTAAAAACCCATCATCTGTAATCGCACTTAGAGATCT
>NW_017307751.1:224603-228234 GCF_000935625.1 Nanorana parkeri
GCAGCGGCGTTGTTGGGTGTCGGCGGGCAGCGGCGAGTCGGGAAGCTCACCGGGAGGAGAGGGCCAGACGCATGTTCTCAGCATGTGCGGTGGGCGTGGCGTAAGCGGCGTCGCGTGAGCGGGTTTACCGGCGCGGGCATGGCGCGAGCGGCTTAACCAACGTGGGCGTGGCTTGAGCGATGAGCGGGAAGTTTGAATTTTAGCCGATGAATCGACGATGGAAAACGTTGATATCGTTTTCCACCGTCTATTTTAATCGACTTGATCGAATAATTGTTGCAGCTCTCCACGGAACTGTGTATTGTACTTAGGGACCATTAAATACTTATTGAGGCAGTGTGAAGGAAGGGAGAAAAAGCAAACACATGTCAACCCCCGTCCCTTCCCCCCGGCCAGAGGGGGACTGTACACAGAGCAGACCGGAGAACTTACTGTGAGCTGCTCTACACATGGCTTCTTTGCAGGGACGCTACCATTTCTCCCCATCCTACCTTCACCAGCGGCAGCCGTGCGGGCGGGACACGGGTGGCATGGGTTAAACTAGATCTGCTGTAGATCAGGCGAGTTAGGGGGCCGCGAGGCCTCCATGAGTGCGAGGCCTTAGGCGGCCGCCTAGCTCGCCTAATTAAAGAGCTGCCTCTGCTTGCTTTGACCAGGAGATATAAATTGTCCAATAGTTCTGTTAGGCTGTCCCAATTTTCACTGATGCAAAACTGTCCTTCTGCTGGCCAACTTCTATAAAACGCTCAATAAGAATTAAGAAACCACAGATGATACAGCAGTGTAAAACTATCCAGCAGCAGGACATTTATAATTGTGAGAATTGGCTGAAATGTACAAAGGACAAAAAGTACATGCAAAGATTTTACTACAAGAAATAAGATACTGCAAAGGATACAGCAGTGTAAAATTAGCCAGCAGCAGGACAGATAGCGGGCCTAACCAGTAAATGCCTATTTCTTATTTGCACTATGGGAATGAGGGTGTGGTTAATGTGAGTCATATGAATTACGGCTGTTCAAGAGCACCCTGTTTTTGCACTTAGTGCAAAAAAAACCAGTTTAACCTAAAAAAGGCCCTATCAAAATACAATGAAAACCAATATTTTCCAAAAATACATGAAAACCTTAGAATAATAAAAAAACAGCCTGAAACAAAAGCCTTTATTTTAACAGAAACCTTGCTGAAAAAAGTAAAAAAAGTTTGACCTAATAGAGATGCCCTATTAACATAAAATAAAAAAAACAATATACCTACAAAATAAACAAAAACCCCATGAACACTACCTCCTCAGCTGCTCAGCTGCTAATTTGCCACTCAGCACTTCAAATTCTTTCCACTCCAGCATCAACAGCTTCTGCCTGCCAGTCAGCTAATGCTAGGGATAAGGGCATTCCTTGTACAGCGTATGGTGTGGTGGAGGAACTGTCTGTAAACCCATGTAACAGTGTGCATTGGCTGAGGAGGCATCCTTTATAGAGACAATACAACGCACAGCATTTCAACCTGAAATTCAGTATGATCCTGTATAATACAGTACTGGTGGCAACCCTAATTGGCAGTCAGTATCTGTACCTCCTTACATTGGAGGTCAGTGGCTGTGTCCCCTTACATTGGTGGTCAATATCTGTGCCCCCTTATATTGGAGGTCAGTGTGCCCTCCCTTGCTGCTCAGTGTTGCCCCCTTTTATTGGTGGGCAGTGGGAGTAGTGTTACTCATATCTGCAGAAAAGAACTATATGCCCCAGTTATCTCCAGTCTGCTGCTGCACCTGCCACCCACTGAGCTCTGGGTTCTGTCTCCCACAGTGCTCTGTATGTGTAGGGCAGACTTCTACCCTCTGCAGAGCCACTCAGCCACCAGCTCCCCACTTAGTGCCACCAATCCTTTCCAGTCCAGCACTAAGAGCTTCCACCTGCCAGTCAGATGATGCTAGGGTCATTCCTTCTGCAGAGTATGGTGCAGTGGAGGAACTGTCTATAAGTGTATGCCAAAGTGCCCAGTGCTGAGGAGGCAGAGGGAGATGAAGGAGATGTAGGAATATGGAACAAACCACGTCCAACAATAGAGACAATGGGATGAAGCATTTCAACTTGAAGTCCAGAATAATCCTGTATAGTATGGGTTGGGTGGCAACCATACTTGTTCCAAAAAGTGTCCTTCCTTCTCAATTCATAAAGTTGGGAGAAATGATAAAGGGGCAATATAAACCTCTCATGAGCAAGATTGCACAATAACACTAATTTCTGCTTGAATGTTAAGATTCTTGAAACAAGCCAGAGATAACTGAACTTCTTTTAAGTGCAGATGCAGATCAAGGAACTTTGGGTGCCACTGATTAGAGTATACATTTATCATATCTTGGTCATTGTTAGAGGAAAAAGAGAATAAGAAGCACTTTTACAAGGTGAACATTGTTTATGTTTTCTTTACAAATATGAAGGTTAAAAAACCATGAAATTGGGCAATTAATTACTACCATTTGTTCTTTGTGTTGAGATATATGCTCCCTGGCACCCTTGCTGGATGTTTTTTTTACTTTCACTTTTGCTGTTTGCCTTGCAGAGTATTGCACTCAGTCATTCTTTTAAGGAGGCTGCAGATTCCACTGTCAGGTGTGGATACAGAGAGTGTTTTATCTGCTTTCCTACTTACCAAGTTCAAGTAAAGCATTGAAAACTGCATTCAAGTCTGGACCTGCATTTCTTCATAAATGCAAGAGTATGTATGTGATACCCTTAGGACAAGCTATTCATAGGAGTGAGTCTCCTTTACAAGCTAAGGTTCTTCTAGGTAAAAGCATTAAACCTTTAGAAACAGCAGAAAAAATACCTCACAAATACAGGTGCCACCGATCGTGATCTTTATTAATGAATATTCATTCAAGTAAAACAGATGAGCCCTGCCATACAGCCAAAGTTAACAGCAATGAGGATCACCAGCACTCAAAGGATGAGCTTAAATCCTTGTGTTTTTATTGAAGACTCGTGTCACATATGTATGTGACACGAGTCTTCAATAAAATCACAAGGATTTAAGCTCATCCTTTGAGCTCTGGTGAGTCGTGACCCTCATTACTGTTAACTTTGGCTATGCATGGCACCATCAGTGGACATCACTATGAGCATACTAGGTATTGATTGCTGTAAGGACAGCAATGGATACCTCTGGTTACCACTGCCATACAGCCACATGCCTCTAACATGTTTCACCTCACAGGTTTAATCATAGTGGTAATAGCAGTAGTGGGGATGATTCTTATGTGCTTCCATAATTAAAGCAAACAGTCCTGGTGGTAAAATTAACCCCATCTGTGTAACATCTCTGTCAGACATTCAATCCTTAAAGCAGCTCCTTTATCTACAATATAATCTAGTAATCCATTTTCACAAGCATATTGTGCATAAACTGTAACAAAACAAATGACATATCCCTTACAAATATATACAAAGTAAACAGCAGCTTTGATGTGTCAAAATAGGGCAAAAACAGAATTGTGCATAGTGTACGCTAATTATCTAATAATTCCTGTGATAAGTGGTTAAAAACCCATCATCTGTAATCGCACTTAGAGATCTCCCCCCCCCCCAATTAAAAAAAAATCTTTAATGAAAATATACAAAAAAACAAT
>NW_017307751.1:228368-231258 GCF_000935625.1 Nanorana parkeri
TCCTTAAACCGCTCTAAAAGGCCCCCCCCCCCCCCAATTAAAAAACAATCTTTAATGTAAATATACATAAAAACAATCTAAATGATATACAAATCCCCCAGATAAAATGCATAAAGATCAAATTTACATCAAATTACATGCATGCAAACGGTCCCATATATCAATCTCTAATTAGTATCTTCTAAATCAGACCATACAAATATCCTAGGATTAGAAATTGACCAAAAAAAAATTATATCATGTTGACTCTTATAGACTATTCAACATGAAGATAAAGAAACAAACCTATCCTAAGAGAAAATGATGGGGCACTCGCGAACATGAACAAGGTCAAACGTCATATGTATGGACTATCATTTTTATGCATATCAAAACCTCCAATATGCCAGATACATGTTTAATCCAAATTTGTATCATGACTGCATTCACAACACTCTTAGAAGATAGCAATAACTACTCCCATTGACTCCTGCTCATAAAAGTGTGCAACTTCCCATTTAAAATTTAGGCCTCCAGGTATGCAGATTTCTAATTTAAAGATCCAGCATACCTCTCATTTGAAAAGTAGGGAAAATCTGTCTCCCCTTTCAAATGGGCAATCTATTCTCGCAATGATCTGTATTTTTAATGATCGTGTATTCCCCCCATGTATTTCAGAAAAATAGCAATAGCAATATTTGTGTCTCTAATAATATTTGAAAGGTGATCTCTAATACAATCACATAAACATCTCGTCGTTCTTCCTACATATTGTTTTTTACTTTTTATACATAGGATGACTTGTATACCAAATGTTGTTTGGCAATTCACCAATTTTTTTATAGCAAAAGACATCCCATTAGTATGTGAAGTCACCCTATTTGCATCCCCTACAGCATTTATACATGCCTGTCATTCTCAATTAATTCCTTCCACCTATATCTTGTCTTCATGATCTAAACACACAAGGGGAAAGTATATTTTAAAATGTGGGAGCCCGTATGGCCACGAACTGAACTCTGATGTTCAAAACTTGCCCGAAGTCCAGATCCGCTTCCAGAAAGGGTAAATATATTTTTATTCTTCAATAGTCTTCAAATTCAGGATTATATTGGGTTGAAAATACAATAGGAAATAGTTTCCTCTTTCCCAGGATATTGCGCTTTTTACTTTTAGTAGGGATTCTCTCAGGATTCTTCTAACTTGTTTATAAGCTCCAATCTATTGCTTTGTTCTTAAACACTTCTTCACTAGTACAATTTGAATAAATTGGCCTTTCGGTATCACCCTTTTTACATGTGGGGATGGCAGCTATCTGCCCTGAAGAAGGAATTCCTGGTGATGGATTTGTGGTATGACTGGACCCCAATCTCCTAGTTTGTCCCCATTAACATCAAGTCTAAATAATTAATCCCTGAATGCCATTCCTATCCAGTAAAAATAAAACCCATTATCATTCAGATACTGCAGGAAAACCGCCAAAATTAACTCATGATGTACTATGAATATCAAATCATCAATATATCTGGCAAAAAATCTTATTGACTCCAAAATGGATTCATATGTCCCAAGATGTGGCCTTCCTCCCACCATCCCATATATAGGTTGGCATAAGTGAGGGAACATTTCCCACCCATTGAGGCTCCACATCTCTGGATATAATATTAATTGTTAAACATAAAACAATTTGGAGTCAACAAGAAATGAGTTGCATTCAAAATATAGTTCTTAAGATCACTGAATATGCCGTATATTTATCCAAATGATAATGGAGAGCCCTTATGGTAGTTAGCCTAAGTTATGTGGTATACATGAATATAGTGACGTAACATCACAAGTAAATAACTTATCCTCCTCTTTCCATGGTAGTCCTTCTATCTTTTGAATGATATGTTTCACATCCCCTAAATATGACAGTAGTCTTTTGACTAAGGGTTGTAATAGGTAGTCCATCACATTAATCAAAGGTTCACACAATCATCCTATGCTGGCAACAACTGGTCTACCTTTAGGTGGAAAATATCCCTTGTGAACCTTTGGGAAGCGATGAAAGATTGGTATAACTGGAAACTTTGGCATCATGTTTTGCCAGATCTTGTTCTAGAACACCTATTACTCTGGCATCATTGATTAGAGAATTTAATTATTTCCTGAACTGATCAGTAGGTTCTCCTCTCAATCTATAGTAGGTATCCGAATTGGATGATTGTCACCTTTTCTTTTACTATATTAGCACTGCTTTGAGAGATTCTAGAGCTACTTTTTCTGTTTACACATACTCTTCCTCATTTCTTCAGCTAATATTATGAGGTTGAGTTTATTCATGTATCGGATAAAAATCATATTTTACTGTTACAGATAGTTCCAGAATCGGGGGTTCTGAATTTTTGGGTTAGACTGAGACCTTTCATGTGCACATAATAGTATATTAAGTATATTAAGATCATGCAAAATACATATGTCCTTAAAACTCATATTTTTCTTAAATGTGTCCCATAAATCATTGTTGATCTCCTTTGTTTTTTTAAACTTTTTCTATTTATTGTTGCTAGGCTTACTTTAAAAAACCTTTTTTGTTCTTTAAATGTTTTTATTTTCTTGTTCTCTAGTGGTATTCAAACTACTAGCCCCATCTCCCCTGTACGGGTCATGGAGCTACCCGTGGGTGCATGCTGGCTGCTGTGCATGCACCTAGCTGTGTGTGTCCATAGACACACACAGCGTGTGGCCGGCCATCACCCCACCTTTGCAGTCACAGTTTGACTGATGACAGACTGTCCTCAGTACCCTCCCCCACAACCAGGAAGTTCGGGGAACCCCCAGTGTCTTCCCGGTCATGGCGGAAGATACAAGGGGCTGCAGGTAAGTGTGTGTGTGGGGGGGGGGGGGGGGGGGGTTTCAAAAAAGGGCA
>NW_017307751.1:231554-244677 GCF_000935625.1 Nanorana parkeri
CTGCAGGGAAGGGTGTGGGGGGGGGGGGGGGGGGCAGGGGTTTCAGAAAAGTGCTAGTGTTTTTTGCCTTAATGCAGAGAATGCATTAAGGTAAAAAACACCCAGCCTTTAGTTCTACTTTAAGTATCTCATTATAAACCCCTAGAGACGTGTGTTGTTTATTTTCATGCTCTTTGTAGTGTTTATGTACTGTAAGTTTCCTGGCAAAATGATTAACATGAATTAACATAAAAAAAGATCAAAGTGGATTAAAACATAAGAACTTTAGGACACTAGATGACAACACTGCCACTTAGTAGAGGCTTAGGATTCTCTTTTGCTACAGCATGGGGATGTATCGGCTGATAGGTAGGGAAATCATCTCAAATGACCCCAACATCCCCTCAAACAATAGCTACATTTGTCTAATACAGGTGTGTTTTAAACAGGTGTCATATTTATGTTTGAAACTCACCCTGGTCATACCATCAATAATTAAAGAGCTGGCAATAATTGAGTATGCAAGTTTGAATAATTTATTTCAGTTTAAAATAAAATGCAGACTTGAGTATTCTGTGGGAAAGTATCACACACAACCCCCACACAAGATGAGCTTTAAGTTCATCATAGACACAAGGGGCTTGATTTACTAAAGGCAATTAGGCTCTTCCCTTTGCAGAGTGAATTTTCACTTTGCAAGGGAATTTTCCCGTAGCTTAGTGAATTAGGTGAAATTCTGCTGACTTCCATCATCCACTCTTGTATAACCAAAAAATACTGTTTCTTTATTTTTGATTGCACATGATTGAGTATCCTTTGCAAAGTGAATTTTAACCACATTCACTAAAGCTGGCTATACACTGAGCAAATTTCAGATGGTTCTTGATGAACAGGCTGTAACTCACTCAGTGGGGTCCCTGCTGAGGCTCATGTCCTGCAGTGGTCTGCTGCCTTTCATCTGACATGTTTTAATAGGGGAAAAGTGTAATCTGAACAGTGCCTGTATCCAATCAGATGCAGGCACTGTTCAGATATGTTGATAGCCAGTGGGCCTGATTGACAAAATACAACATGCACAGAGGGAGATTCCTCCATCCACACTAAATGAAAGCTGAAAATAATCTACTAGTGTATATCCCCTTGCAAAGCGGCCATGCTCTACTCCCTTGGAAAATCAATCCCAATGTATCTGCATAGTGAATAATAGCATAACGCAACCATACATATTTATTCAATGGAGCAGGGTACAAGAGACTCATAGTTAACACCTTTGCTTTACTAAAGGGTAAGATAAGGTTAAGGAATATAATTTAATCTTTATTTCCGCCCCTAGAATTTAAGGTCAGAAGTGAATCTGGGGAGCTGAAAAACACTAGATGGAAAACAATCAGTTCAGGAGACTGTTATCTAAAGTCTATATATTGCAGAACCATGATAAACAGAGAGATGAGTAGAACTCTAATATACAAAATAAGAAATGATTGCATTAATGGAACATTTTTCATTTGACGACTGAGGGAGAACAGAACCCCGTGTTACTGAACTGTAAAAATGTTATATAAATTAAAATACCTTTGGTTGCCTGTAAAAGAGCAATGCTGTTTTCTGTGCCTATCATCAACACTTGCTGTAAAAGTGATACAAAAATGCCTACGATTGTTTTCACTATGGTAACTTTGCAGGAATCACATTGAAAGATGGAAAGTGAAAATCTCACATTTGCCAGTGAAAACATGATAAGGAAATTAGTTGACTGTAATTAATCATACAATATCACTGAAATGGAATTTCATTTTTTTTCCTCATCCATACTTAAAAGTCAGTACACTTACTTATTGTGGAATAACTATAAGTTCAAGATATTCTAAGGTAAAGCTTTTTTACCAGAAGAGACTCGTTGGCCTTAAGTGAAAATTCTCCTTTACTCCACCATTCAGACAAACATAATATCTGTGAACTGTAACGCCTACGTACCTTGTTTTATTATGCAATTATGATTGGGAAAGGTGGAATTATCATTTAAACTATTCCTTACATTAAAAGGTAATCTTTGCTCATAATCAGAATGAGTCTGGTTAGAAAGTTTTAGCTATTTTTTAAAGAAAAAATGCAGTGGTTGAGGTCAAGCTCTTTTAGGTTTTGAAACAGGTTTTGAATATTCTATTTAGTAATTTAATATGTATTGCATCTATATGAGAGAGCACAACAGTAGCTTTTTCCTTTTAACTATTACTCTCTAAACAAAAATCTACAGAAATCCATGGAGCAGGGAGAGAGAGGTAAGGGCGGAGGTGGGGATGAGTCACATTTAAGTATATGTGTAATCTGAGCTTCATCTATGTAGCTCTATGTGGATGTAGGTGTTACAAGGCCCTAAAGAGGTTTCACCCTACTGTCCCACTGTAGTATGATGAAAGAGGCTATATTCTATGATTGGTAGAATGTTTTTTTCACAATTAGGAGAAACGACACCTTTGGCCTTCTGTGGAGGCAGGCAGATAAGTAACACCTTTCAGTCATTACATCCTCATGCTGTGTTTGCAGACAAATAGATGCCAACTGTTCCCTTAACAGAGATCCCTGTCTTGGGGGGGGGGGGGGAGGGGCCAAGGCACTTTTCCAGGAGCGACCCTGGAAAAGCAGTCGTGGGGGGGGGGGGGGGGCAGGTGCCAAGGCATTTGTGTTCCACCAGGGATTCCCAGCCCATAAGATAATTAAAAAGTGGAGAAGGAATAGTAGACAGAAATACATATTTTAACCGGAGCATGTGTGAGAATTTAAATAAATTATGTGTCTGGGAGGGAAGTTAGGAGAAGAAATATAATATGCAGCAGCTATGCAAATGTGGTCACTGAATGAGTACAGTATGGCTATTAGGTCTGTTGCCCCAAGAAGGAGTTTTGGACTCCCTGTTTAGGATGTGGGAATCCTCAATGGGTAAAGGTTGTCCAAATCGGCAGAAGGAGGTGGTTGAGTCTCAGATACTACCACTCAGAGAGCCCAAAAGAAGCTCAGAAAGTGCTTGTGAGTGCTTAATAGGTATTGTTACGAACACTATTTCATATTTTACAACTGTAATTTTTCCTAAGCTGCTTATGCTCATTGGGGAGTCAGCCTCTGCCACTTGACACAGGACCACTATTAGTAGCAGCCTGAACACAAGTGTAAACTGTAGCTGAACATGCACACATGTGCATATATATGTACACTCCTGCAGTTGTGAATATTCTCATGAGTGCATGCATGTCTGCAGTAAAGGGCAGATATCTACTAGAGCAGATCTATGCCTTGGTGCCTTAAGTTGGCCATTATGATTGTACAAACTTGTACACAATTGTACATAATCAGGCAGGCCTTTCAACAACATAGTTGTTGATAGGTATAAAACAGATTGTACAATCCTATAAAGACCCACCTGAATAGAACATAGAACTACTATTAATGAATTATAAAGAGTTAATTATATTATATTTAAGTATAATATGTCTTCAATGCATGTTCTTCACATCCAAGAAACAGTTACTAGTAAAAATAGGACATATGTTCAAAATGTGAACATTTATTCAGGCCTTATTTAAATTTCTGTACTGTAAAAGCTCATGCAGTTTCTTAATTCATTTAGATCATGCAAACTCAGATATTTTTCAAATAAAAATCGTAATCAGTCCATGATAAATATAAACAGTGAGCAGTGTACAAAGGGATACAAACAATAAAAAATACTTACAGAATGATTGATCACATCTGTCAAAATATATGTAATGCTTTGATGTCATGTTAGTAAAAAAACACTTTACATTAAATGTAATTTGTATATTGTTGTATTTTTACCCTTAATTCTTGAAAAGTTTTAGCCTTTTTTCTGAGAACATTTATATTAATAGGCTTGAGTGAACTGTTCTGTAGCTTATTTGTGTCAAACACATTTTGCAGTACAGACAAGATAGTGATTTGGCCTCGAGGAAAATGTAAAGTCCAATACATTCAGTTCTCATTGATGTTATGTTAATAGAGTACTACAGTCAAAACCAATAAGGGAAGAAATACAAATGCCATTGTAAACTAAATAATAAAAAGGTCACATTTAATGATCTATTATTGACCAGTATTCTGCAAGTAATGTAACTATGGATTTCTGCAATGTCTCCTTATACCTCTAGAACAGTCAGTTCAAGCTTCCATGACAGGAAAATGACTGAGTAAGCTCAATTTTCTTTTCAGCTTTCATTTCTATTCATTGTAATACTTGCTCCCTTCGTACAGCTATTGAACACCTTTGCAAGTGAACACCCATTCATCTTAGGAAAATAGTGTCAGGAGGAGGAGAACCCAGTTACATGAACTGTCAAAGTTATGTAAACCAGCCTCTCCTCCTATCTCAGAGCGATTTGTGCAAAATACACTATGTTGGACACCTGAGGCTACACACTGTGCCCTCCATTTTATGAATTACTCTAAACACTGCTGTGTTTAGTGGATAGATTTGTTTTAAACAGGCCCCTAAATTGTGGCTCTGACACAGGCTACTTAGTGGGCATTCCTCTACTCTTTCTTAATTAGATCCCTTTCACATGGACATTTAGTCTGGATCACTTTGTCAGTTTTTGAGAGGAGTCCAGAATGATGGCCAACATATTTACATGGGTAGGGTGTAAATGTAAATGGGCATGTGTCTGTTTACATTCACTAATATCTGAGTCCATCCATCCATCCAGATGTAGCTGACATTGTCAGTTTAGGGTCGTTCAGTTATTTTTTATTAATTTTTCCCACCTTTACTTGGGGCATAGGGAGGGGCAAACATCTGATTATTTTGGATCTATTTTGTGCAACAATCATAGCCAGGGATGTCTCTCATGAGATACTTATTATTTTGGCCAATGTCATAGCAGACTTCTGGAACACCTCCTGCCAGCAATACAGTGAAAGAGTGCAGGAGAGGCTGTAGCTGGAGGTGTTCCTGATTGTGACCCCAGAGTGGGCAGGGCTCCCTTATAAGTAGCAGCAAAAGTGTTCTCTCTTCAACAAACCCCCAAAAAAGGACTCGTGAAAAACTGGATCTAATTAGATGGAAAACTGTATGTGAACTAATTTACATGGAACTGGCTCATTTTCCAAGCAGCACTTGCTTTGTCTTATTGCTGGGGATTCAGGGTCCTGAGCAATTATTTATCCATGTGTGATTGAGCTTTGATGTTATCCTACTGCAGTGTGCTGACAGTTCTGTGCCCAAAATGACCACAGTACCCTGCTGTGTGTAAGCTTGAGAGGAGTGCACTCTATGTGTCGGGAGGCTGACAGTCAGAATGGCAGCAGGAAATGAAACACTGAGTCAATGTTTCAGGAGGATGAGAGATGCGAGAACAGTAGAGGAGACAGGGAGTAAGGAGAGAGGAGATTGAGGTCACATGAGGGGATGCTTATCTAGAATACTGGAGGTGACAGGCATTGAGAAGAACATAGTAAACTGGGAGCTATGGAATGTGACATGAAGGAGCAAAGGAGAGGAGGGCTGCAGTGTAGAATCATGTCAAGAAGGAGGAATGGGGCACTCTCAGCTGAAGCCACTCCTGCTTAGTTGCTGAAGGTTGGTGATAAGCAGGGTTGCACTCCTGCTGATGGACATTGGGGCACTTACGGGTCCATTCACTAAGCTGCCGTAGGCAGCCGAGTGAATGACCGACCTGAAGTGAAGTGAGCAGAACACTGTTCGGCTATTCACTTCAGGCTGGTACGGCTGATTTCAGCCGTATATCGGCTGAAATCAGCCGTACATAGGCTTGCTTCGCATGGCATCGGGTCGGCCGAACATGCTCAGCATGTTCAGACGACCCAAAGTGCAGAAGGAGTTCGACTCAGCCGATCCAACATCTGGATCGGCTGAGCAGAACCTCCAGCAGGCTACTCACTGCTGTTCGGCCTATTCTTATAGATGCCGAACAGCAAAGGCCGTTAGGCCAGCTTCGGCTTTCAGCGTGGCTCAGCTGAGCCGAGGCATATGCGTTCGGCTCAACCACGTTTGGGAGCTGTACGGGCTATAGTGAATAGCCCGTACAGCACCCCGTTGGTTCTACTGAACCGAGGGGTCCTGGGGCCGAAGCTAGCCGAAGGATTGGCCGAAGCTACGGCTAGATCCTTCGGGAGATTCGTGAATAGACCCCTTAGATGCTGTGAGAGCCGGAGTTAGGAAGACTCTAATTTTTGCCACTTTTAATTTTATGTTGTGTATGTATGGGCATTAGTGAATGTAAAGAAGGGATTATGGGTTAAAAGTTTTCTATAAGTATTGTTAGCATATGTCTACCATATATACTCGAGTATAAGCCGAGATTTTCAGCCCATTTTTTGGGTGAAAAGTGCCCCCCTGGGCTTATACTCGAGTCAGCGCCAGCGCGTCTTCTTACTTACCTCGCCGAGCGTCGCGTCACTGCTGCTCCGGTGTGCGGCGCTCCGAGCGGGGTCATCTGGCAGTCTCCGGGTCCTAATTTAGGTGGCCGGAGACTGCCAGATGACCCCGCTCGGAGCGCCGCCCACCGGAGCAGCAGTGACGCGACGCTCGGCGAGGTAAGTAAGAAAAAGAAAAAACCCCCCGCAGCGGCCAGTCAGGCAGGGGAGCAGGGATGAGTCAGCGGCGCGCTGATCAGGCGAGAGGAGCTCCAGGTGGGGTTGTAATTTAGCGGGCAGGCACCTCTGAGCCAGCTAAATTAGGACCCCACCTGGAGCTCCTCCCACTGGACCAGCGCGCCGCTGACTCGTCCCTGCTCTCTCCGTGATGATCCGATCACCGGCACACAGTGAGGGGAGGGAGGGAGGGAGGGAGGGGGGGGGTAGAGAGAGAGATTCATTAAGCAATTATATATGTATTGTCTGCACTGTATTAGCAGTATATACTCTATATAGAGTATATACTGCTAATACAGTGCAGACAATACATTTACAATTATACTAACATGAATGTATTAAATGATCTGTATGTAGCCCTGTACTATGGATCATTTAACCCATTCATGTTAGCAGAGGATCATTGTAAATGTATTGTTGCAGGCACTCTATATGTACATGTACTATATACTACATATAGAGTGCACTGAACAATAGATTTACAATTATCCTCTGCTAATATGAATGGGTTAAATGATCCGTAGTACATGATATGTAGCCCTGCACCCCCTTTTCCACTTACAGAGCTAGGTTATTTTTCTTTTAAATAAATATTAATGTAATTTTATTGGTATCTATCTACCAGTAGCTGCCTCATTTCCCACCCTCGGCTTATATTCGGGTCAATACTTTTTCCCAGTTTTTTTGGGTAAAAGTAGGTACCTCGGCTTATACTCGAGACGGCTTATACTCGAGTATATACGGTATTTAAATTATTATTATTACAGTAAAACATGTGTTTTTTAGAGCTGTAAGCTGGCAAGCTGGTTTTGGTTCATTTTGTTTAGTTTCGGATGTTTCGTTATTTCTTTTTTCGGGATTCAAGTCTGCAAGTCAATTTGTTTCGGCATTCGGATTTGGATTAATTCGAAATTTTGTTAATTTTACGATGAGTTAAACAATAGTTACGAATGAAAATTAGCTGCAGAAATGTGACAATAGATGTTTACTTTGTTTCTTTTTAGCTTTTGACACTCCACAGAAACAATAACAAATGGCATGCGGCTACCCCGGCAATTCATACCAGACCCTTTAGCACTGATAGGAATTTTAGGGAAAAAGAAAATCCTTACCAGACCTTTGATCTGAGCAGCAGCCTGGTAGGGCAGGAAAAGGGGGCGCTCGCTGCCCCTCCCTGCATCATAAAAGGCCACATGCCCTTGGCAGGGACCTCCTGGAAAAGCACCCTGTCCCCATGCTGATGAGGACAAGGGCCTCTTCCACACAACCCTGGCCTGGTGGTTGGACAGGGGGGCTCATGTGCATCTGAATGTCTCCTTTCATAAAAGGGGGCACCCAGATGTCACCCCACCCTAGTGAATGAGAAAGGGTTAGTTTTTTCCCCTACCCATTCACCAAATACAGTAACAATAGAAAATAAAAACACAACACCTTAGAAAAAGTCCTTTAATTTAAAAAAAAAACCACAACACAAGTTTTTGACAATTCCTTTATTTAAAAACAAAATGTCACACAATGTCAATCCAGCGTCGAACACATCGTCCAGTGATGTAAATTGTCCCAATATTGCAATCCCAAGGCCCGACAAAAAAAACAAAACACCAGAATGTTTAGATGTAAAGTAGATGTAAAACCTACTGACATTAATTTGACTAAAGCACTGTTTATAAAAAAACAAGTGCCTTATTTTTTTTTTAAAAATACTTGTTTTGCCCTTTTTTCCATCCTTAGTTCGATCTCAGTACTGCTATTACCATAATGCCTCTTTGCAGCCACTTCATGCCAACATGCATTGTCTCCCGGGGTAGCTGCATGCCATTTTCCAGAGCCAATTTTCTGATGATGACAACAGCAGAAAATGCCTGCATAATGTGTGTTTAACCCTTCATCAGAAGACTGTGACAAGATGACAAGGTATGCACACCTAGGTAAAGAAAATGATCACCCTATAACTGGAGGTGACTGAATCATGGTGGATCACAAGGTATTATTTAAATGAAAGCTACAGAATTAAACATATTTAAAAATGAATTCTAAAATTACATTTTTATTATCACATTATTATAATGTTTAAGTTTATATGAGATTTAATGGTTGGTTGGTTTTTATGTACTTTATTTAACTGTGTAGATGAGGAAATTATTTACAGGGAAAATTATGACCAATAGGTCACAATTAATTTATAGCTGTGTAACAAAATATTAGAGGATAAAATGCATAAGCTCCTTTTGCATAAAAACTTTACAGGGTTATTAAGCACCTGGGTGAATAACCCAACCAAAGTGAAGGGAGTCGAACATCATTCGGCTATTCATTTCAGCCCTGTACAGCTGAAAACAGTCATACATCGGCTGACTTCGGCTCCCTTCACTTCGCTTCCGTTCAGCCGAACAGTTCAGCTGAGCTGACGTGAAGAACACGTTCGACTCAGCTGATCCAACATCTGGATCAGCTGAGCTGAACGTCCGGCATTTAACTCGCTCATATGAGCCAAACAGCAGCGAGTCAAAAGCCGATTGCTGCCAAGTGGGAGAAAAAATGTGGGCCCCCCCCCCCTAAAATTCCAAACTAGACCCTGCTTCACCTCTGGCTCCACCTATTTGTTGACATTGTGTCGGCAGCTGTCAAATGGGCTTTCTCAGGTCTCGGTCGAATTAAAACAATGGGCGGAGTCAGCCAACTCTGCCCATATGTAGTCATGCAATGACAGGCCACTGTCCTCAGGTCATTTGAGGACACTAGTCTTTAATTGATGTAACCGCTAGCTCCACCTAGCTATTGACACTGTACCAGCATCTGTCAAACCAGTCAGCTTGCGGGGATCGTTCTTCTTTTATTTTGACGAGTTGTTGTCGTCATGAAAAGTGCTGGAGGGGGCCCCTGGAAAAACACCCTTTCAATACTGTGCATGTAGGCACAACAATCTTTTGGGGGCTTTTTTCTGCAAACAAATTAAAATGTTGATTTCTAGATTTTAAAATAGCTGTCAGGGGTTGTCTTTTGATTGGGGCATAGTGAAAATAATTTAATACTGTGGCCCTTGACACAACAATACTTTGGGGACTTTTTTCTGCAAATAAATAATATTCTAATGTTGAATATAAGATTGTAAAAGAGCTGTTGGGGGTTCTGTTCAAACTTGGGTCTAGTGCAAATAATTTATTACTATGCGCATAGGCACAACAATATTTTGGGGGCTTTTTTTTCTGTGAATAAATTACACTCTTATGTTGATTTCTTAATTTTTAAAATGGATGTTGGAGGTTCTGTTAAAACAAGTACAAGTGACTTAAAGAACTTAAGGGACATTTTTATTAACCCTTGCAGTGGGGCTACCACCACACTGCAAGGGTTAAGTACTCATTTTAGGTTCAAAAATAACATAGTTATATTCACCCGAAGCCAAATGGAATCAGCCAGCTGTCACAGCGCTCCTTCCAGCCAGCCTCCTCCTACCCTGCAGCATTTGAATATTCCTAAGCATCCTCACATCTATACACAGTGTATAGAAGGTGATGATTTACTGGACCTTAGACCACTGCAGCAGAGGTGGAGAGAGACTGGGAGGAATGATCTAAGAACAAGCCAGCACCATGGTTCAGGTAAGTATATATATATTTTTTAACCTAGACAAAAACAAGCAGTTAATCCTTGCAGTGCTGGGGTAGCCCCATTGCATTAAATAAATAAAGGTGTGGACCCCATGGACTATCTGGTGTTTATTCTGGACCACTGGCCATAGCATGCTCAGCATGTTCTACATTAATGCTCACAATAAAATTTGCCTGGTCTATATCTTTGAAAATGTGGACTACAAAAGCCACTTACATAATGTGCAATGTAATGTTGATTTAGAGATTTGAAAATGGCACTTGGAGGTCCTATTCAAAATGTGTCCTAGTACAAGTGATTTAATACTGTGCATGTGGACACAACAATAATTTGGGTGGTTTTTCCAGCAAAATAGGCCTCTTCTGGCCGTTCACAAGACATCCTGAAAGCTAGGGTACCTAACCAGGGACCACTGAACCACCATGTAAAGGACATGTACCAGGCAAGGTACATGTATGTGTGTGTGTGTGTGTGTGAACTTTCATAGCCAAAGGGCAGCCAGCAGGTTGGTGCCATTTTCACACACAACCTAGCCTGGCACAAGTTACATAGTTACATAGTATTTGTGGTTGAATAAAGACATTAGTCCATCAAGTCCAACCTATTAGGATCTCATTCTAGGAGTACCTGTACCCCTGTATATTACGGTCCCTTAAGAAATCGTCCAAAAGTTTCTTGAAAATGAGGGGGTCAACAACCTTTCAGCCTGCCTGTCCCCGAAGAGCCTCCAAAGTCTTTGGCCCAGAGTGGCAGTGCTTTTCCTGGGACATTACATACATTACAGGCTATATGAAGTGCTTGAGGGGGGTTGGTGGTTCTAAGGAATCACTGTCTAAGGCCATTTCAGAGAATAGGGAAGAGGTGACCACACTGTCACCATCACCAAAGTGCTGGACATGGGACAGCACCACCAGCTGCAGTGCTCTGTCCTGCATCTTTCCTAGCCGACATCTTATTTGGCCAATTTGCTGTGAAGGTGATATGCCGATTCTGCCCATGCTTGCTGGACCTGGTGTCTGTGATCATATGGACCCTGACTCTGCCTGCATGGTGCAGATAAACAGTGACATTACCACTGCATATTCTGATGGAGGGCAGGCATGGTCTTCTGGCAAAAAATGGCACCTGGGTATTTGCTACTGTGGTGTAACATATGTTATAAACAGGCGTGAAAGGGACTGACTCCACAAGCAGGACTGAGGGCAAATTTAAAGTCAGCATTTTTTGCCAGGTTGGGATAGAACTCCTGGGCATAGAGGTGATTAGGGGACATTTTTTCTTACACTTCAGCAGTGGGAGAGATATCTGTCTGGTCAAGGATACTACTGCAGATGGTGGAGAGAGGTGTTAGGAGACTTACGGCAAGGTCCTTTAATAATTTTTTCCACCACACTAGCCCATCCACTAACTTACTTTCACACTGAGCGTGCACACCACTGACCCATTTTTCCTTTTAGGATAGCTGTATTCTTCTAGAATGCTTGAGGTCACCATAAGTATAGCCATCCTTTTCGGAATGAATAGGGCTATGGTGTGCATGGGCAGTGTAAAGTGTAGATTGATGGAGGTTTTCATTGTTAAGGCTTGTGGTACTTGGTAGGCCCATCGCTGAACCAGGGCTGAAATGAAGTAGCTACCAGATGTGTTCTCACTTTTGTTTCACATCATTCACTAAAATAAGTAAAAATTCCCTTTGCAAAGTGTAGGTTGTCTTTAAAAGTGAACATGCTCTTCTCCTTTAGTAAATCAATCCCAGATTGTCGACAATGAAAATGATTCTTTTAAGCCAATATATGACTCCGTACACTTTTAGTAGAATTGTAAGCAGTTTATCTCACTTCAAGCTGAATGTAATGAGGTATTTGGTTTATCTGAATAACACAATAGTTCTTCAATCAGATACAAACATGATAAAAGTCCTCAGGGAGCCCATTCTATGAAAATCTAAAGGTCTTATTGCTTCACTCTAAATATCAAGTAATTTCTTTTGGGCATTCCTCAAGAGAATGTAGCTTCCATCAAATTCACTTTTCTCAAGAAAATAAGGAAGTTGAGAATCCTCACACAATAAATTATCCAATCATGTGCAGGTAAAAAAGAGTAATCAGGAATTCGTTTTTCACATGATTTGATCCCTAAAGTGAATATTCACACAATTTATGGAGTGACAATTAGACATGTGCGATTCGTTTCGTTCCGAATCGAAATTCGGACGAATTATTATAAACTCCTTTATTAAAGGAGTTTATAAGCATTATTTGGTAGCCATAAAATATAGACTGATAACGCTCTCCAAACTTTGCAGAGAGAACCTTTATTTTGCTCCCAAACTCGTATCTGTCAATGCAAAAGACCTTGCTGGTTATTCACTAAGCTGCCGAAGCCAGCCGAGTGAATAACCAAGCCGAACTGGCGGGATTCGTTCGTTGGAGCAAAGTGACATTAGAGAAGGAGAAAAATATTTTTCCCCCTTCAAATGTCACTTTGCTGCAAACGAACGAACGAAACGAATAAGAAACGAATAAGAAACGAATAAGAACAGAATACGAAACGAACGTTCGAACTAACGCTACCGAATTTCGTCCGAATCCGAATTCCGAATCCGAATTGACTTTCACACCCGAATCCCGAAAAACGAAATAACACAAATCCGAATTTAAAACGAAACGAAACTAAACAAATTTTTTGGCAGTGCACATGTCTAGTGACAATTATAAACTCCTTTATTAAAGGAGTTTATAAGCATTATTTGGTAGCCATAAAATATAGACTGATAACGCTCTCCAAACTTTGCAGAGAGAACCTTTATTTTGCTCCCAAACTCGTATCTGTCAATGCAAAAGACCTTGCTGGTTATTCACTAAGCTGCCGAAGCCAGCCGAGTGAATAACCAAGCCGAACTGGCGGGAGC